>NW_012148864.1:481801-486963 GCF_000956105.1 Propithecus coquereli | reverse complement strand
AGCAGAAGTGAATTTCCTCCCAGGGGCAATGGGTTTTAAGGTCAATTCCTCTTAATTACATCTGGAAACCAACTCAGGGGAATTCCCTCTGACTTCATTCTTAAATGTTTTTCCGACCCTGCAAAACACCAGTAACAGTGGCTATTTATTGCGCTCTCACAGTGCACCAGGCGCTTTGTAAATCCATTCAGAGCATTACGTTATTGCATTCACATAACATCCTTTGAGGTGGCCACTATTATGATCCCCACCATGTGGATGAGGAAACTGAGATCTGCAAAGGTTAAGCAACCTGCCAAAGCTTAGACCTCCAGTGAGTGCAAGGAGCCAGGCTCTGGCTCTACACCTGCCTGGATTACACTGATACGTTACACTGACGTGCAAATTCTAACCAGGGCTGAGAAAAGGTAGGAGGAAAGAGAAGAGGGAGCATAGAATAATGGAGAAGTAACGCCCATACCAACCGAAGAAGAGCTCAAAGCATACTGAGCTAGGACAGGGCATCCTAGAGACAATATAATGCCTGGGTTAAAAGCCTGGATTTGGGAGTCAAACAGATCTAGCTTCAGATCTTGGCTCTGCCCTTCCCACCCAAGTGACCTTGAGCAAGTCACACTGTTCCACACCTTGGGGTCCTCATCTGCCAAATAGGGCTAATGTACGTACCCACACCTCATTGTGACACCTGAATTAGATGAACCACGAGCAGACTGCAGCACAGTGCCTGTTACATAGACATCTTCTACATTTTAGCGATTACTATTATTGTTGTTATTAATACCTGAACATCATACCTAGTTATCCCCAGCCACAAGTTCCCTAAGAGCAGAATTAGCATCAGAGAGGAACACGACCTGGAATTTAGGAAATGTTCATAAGCATTAACCACACAGATTATTTCTCAATATGTTTTTCTCTTGTCATTTTCACACTTGAAGAAAGCTGCAGGGGCCACATGCCATGCCTTGCATCATCAAGACACTTTAGAAAACATTTGTTCTTGATTTTGCATCAATAAAAGTAAGCATGTGTTGAAAACCTGCTTGTTATGGGTCAGACATTGCACTAAGCACATTGTAATACATTATCTCTAAACCTCACAAACCCCGTGTGTTTTTTTCCTGCGGCAATTGCGTAATAAATAACCACAAATGTGGTGGCTTAAAACAACAGAAATTTGTTTTTTCACAGCTCTGGAGGCCAGAAGAACAAAATCAGTATTTCTAGGCCAAAATCAAGGTGTCAGCAGGGCTGCACACCCTGTGTTCCTGAGATTCTGTTTCTCACCTCTTCTATCTTCTGGTGGCTGCCAGCATTCCTTAGCTTGTAGCTGCACCACTCCCTTTGTGGTCACACTGCCTTCTCTTCTGCCTATAGTCAAATCTCTCTCTGCTTCCCTCTTATACATATACTTGTGAATGCATTTAGGGTCCATTCAGATAATCCAAGATAATCTCCCCATCTCAAAACCCTTAACTTAAACACACCTGCAAAGACTTGTTTTTGCCATAGAAGGTAACAGGCACAGAAGGCGTTCTGGGAATTAGAATGTGGGTGTCTTTTGAAGAGAGGATGTGCATTTTTCAGCCTAACATACCCTGCAATGCGGGTATGAAAGTCTCTACCTTCTATGCAGGTAGTATAATGCAGAGAGAGGCAGGCAGACCTGAGTTTTACTTCTGGTTCTACCTGATATTGAGTAAATTACTTAAACTCCTCATGCTTTAGTTTTCTCGTTTATAAGATGTGGACAATAATAATATCTTTTTCAAAAAGATGCCATGAGGATTAAATAAGACATTGTGTGAGATGTCTTTGCCCAGGCCCTGGCTGTCAGTAAATGCTCACTAGTCAGTGAGTATTATTATGAATAGAATACAGATGAAGAAGTAGAACTTGAAAGGCAAGGCAAGGGACTTGCCAAAGACCACCTAACCAGGAAGTATCAGTGCCTGGAATGGAATCTGGGTCTCGGGCACCAAAGTACAAATCCGTTCTACTCTATGGAATTAGGATGTTCGGGGCTTATGTGCTCACGGCCTTCAGAATCAACACATCTAGGCTACTTCAATTTTGAATATCTCTGGTACTTACTTCAGGCAGCTGTAGAGCTGTACCCCTTCATTTTTTATTTAATTTTTATTTCTTTCTTTTATACTGGATGCACTTGTGCACAAACTGCATCCCTTCAGATCACCATTCTTAATTACTGAGACCAAGCTTAAGCAATGGACCCTAAGAAAGTGATACCATGTTTCCAACAATTTAGAAATAATGATGTCTTAATCCATCCAGGCTGTTATAACAAAACAGCATAAACTGGGTAGCTTATAAACAACGAATTTATCTCTCACAGTTCTAGGGGCTGGGAAGTTCAAGATCAAGGTGTAAGCAGATTTGGTGTCCGATGAGGGCCCACTCTGGCTCATAGATGATACATTTTAGCTGTCTTCACCTAGTGTGTCTTCACCTAGTGGAAGGGGTGAGCTACCTCTCTGAGGTCTCTTTTATAAGGATATTAATCCTATTCATGAAGCCAGAGCCCTCATGACCTAATCACCTCCCAGAGGCCCCCATCTCCTAATACCATTACCTTGGGGGCTAGGATTCCAACACAATGAATTTAGGGGAGACATAAACATTCAGTCCATTGCAAATGGAGACCCTGCTTATGTAATACTCACTGCTTAGTGAGCATTTACTGAGAGCCAGCCAGGGGTGGTGTTGAGCATTTGGCTTATACAAAGATCCTATCAGACTCATTGGCAATCCGTTTGTTCTGCAACTCCAGGGGTTTTAGACAACACGGGAATTGTGAATGAAATCAATCTCAGTCTACAAAGCTACCACTGAAAACTACATCTCAAACTGGATTACCAGGTTTCCCTGGGGCAGGGTGCCTAGCACAGAGTTTGGAATTTGCTTGAGCATTTCCTGCCTTCACAGTCAACACAGCAGGGTTAAATCAGTTCCTGATCCTTCCAAAAGAATGTCTGAAGAAAATCTCAGACACACACAGGCAGCTCTCCTCAAATTCTCGTGTCCCCACCCATCCATCCAACTGTTTCCCCAGCTCCGGTCTTCCTGGATTATACAATCTCAGCTGTGGGGAATGGGGAGTCCAGCTGCACGCAGAGTTTGGAAAAACATTTTTAATACTTTAGATCTGCCAAATACTTGGTTAAAGAATGATATCCTTTAATTTCTTGAGCCATGTGTATTTTAAGTGAAATGTAATCCATATGTCTGTGACTCATTTAAATGCAACTCAGTGAAGCACTGGGATACCGTCTAAGCCTTTCTAAGCTGTTCTTTGATCCAGGAAATTGAATTTTGCCAACAACAAATGAAGCTCCTGACAAGAGAGGGTCAAAAAGAGCTTTCCTTTACTCTAGGTAAGATGTTAAAGCCTACTCTTGACCCCAGAGAGAGCTGGGAGTATAGGGGCAGGGAGAGAGTGCCACAGCCCACATGGTATCCAGGGGTCTGTTCTCAATGAGCTACACATTTTTACCAGGTTTCCTTGGAAGAGAAGCACAGGCATAAGAGGTGGCAACTAATCTGTCCTGTCTGTTGCTGAAAAACTCCTTCCCTGCCTGTTAATTCTTCCCTTCTCAGTTCCTCCAGCATTTTACAATCCAAATAGGGTTGGAGGGGAGGAGAAAATTAGGGAGCTAGATCACTCCATTAGCAATGAATGACTGTAAATTTTCCAGGTTGTAGCTTAATTTCCAGGACAACAAAAGCAATCTCTGTTCCTAAGGTGCCTCTGAAGGACTGAGAAGAAGTTAGAGATATGAAGAGAGACTAAAGTCAGAAGTAATGGTGGGTAGTATTAGTAGAATTAGTACACCTCTAAATGCCCAAAATCTGCCTTGACAATTACTGTTCCCCAGGAGGTCTGGCGAAGACAGACACACAAAAGAAAACAAATACCTATTCTTATTAGCTAGACTTGGGCAAACAGGGTCTCTCTTTAGCTAACTGGGCTGGAGCACAATGACTAAATGAGACCAGAGGACATCTCTCCCTTCCTCAGCCAAAACTAAATCTTATCATCATTTGGACTCAAGGAAGGTCAGCGTACTGACAAGATGAGAGTCCCAGAATGCGCTTAAGAGACTAGCAGACAGAGGTATATGGCCAAAGAGCCTCCGGGCAAAGTGCCCACTAGCTGAGCTGCTCATTTGCTTTTGAAGGTGCCCTTGCAACACAGTGAGCCTGTCCACTAGTAGTGTGGCCCCCTGAGCATCCCAGAAGCCAGCTGAACAGCCCGGTGTGTGCCCTCCTCCTGGGAAAATGCCAAGAAAGGCAAGGGGAGAGCGCGAGGGCCCACACCACCCTAGAGATGTTCATTCTCCCCGGATGCCTACAATTAAGGATGATTCCATTGGGTTCCAGCAAACAAGTTTTGTCAATATGGTTCCCGGGTTAGTGAGGCAGTCCTCAGAACATGGAGGAAATGACACGGAGAAAAAATATTATGGATTTATGCCTCAAATTTGTAGGTTGTGGAAATAGCAGCCTATAATTTCTGCCCTATAATTTCCCTTCTTGTGTTTTTTTTTGCCTGAACTGGTGTAGTTCATTCTCAGCTTCAAGGTCCCGTGGTTCCGGACACCACTGCCCTTGATCCCACTGAGAACTGTTTCCAAGGACATCGCCACAACTGGAGCAAACTCCCTGAGGCAGGGACTTCTCTTCCGTTTTTCCACTTAAATCGGTAGTACAGGAAAAGCCCTTAGTGCCCAACTGGGACAAAATTCCCACTTTACAGATGAGAAAGCTGAGGCTCAGGAGGGCCAACTGACTTGCTGACCAATTCCACATGGTCTATCTCTGAGCTCAGTGCTAGGCCCATTCTACCACACTGCCCCAATCACAAGGAAGTTTCTCCAAACAACAGCTATGTACCAACCTATGCAAATTATGTGTATATGTGTATGTAAATATTACACAATGTAATATATACTTAATTAGAGCAGACTACTATCTTCATGAGATCCACTTCACTCTAAAAAAACAAGTTCTGGACCAGCCTGAGCAAGAGCGAGACCCTGTCTCTACTAAAAAAATAGAAAGAAATTAGCTGGACAACTAAAAATATATAGAAAAAATTAGCTGGGCACGGTGGCTCATGCTTGTAATCCTAGCACTCTGGG
>NW_012148864.1:476737-481021 GCF_000956105.1 Propithecus coquereli | reverse complement strand
GAAAGCCACGCTCACACTAATCCTAAGAGGTCACTGTTTTTCAGCTGTACTCAGTAGAGAAAAGAGTGTGTGACTCTTACGGGATGTCATCTGTTTATCCTGAGTTGCTTGAAAGCAGAGAAAAAGGCTGCCTGCTACCGTGCTATTGTTAGACACCTTGGTGTGTCTGGGGCCTGAGCTGAGGCTCTGCTTGCTGCGTTGTTCCCCTTTTCCTGGCCCATCCCCCGCACTCCTCCATCCTCACCATTCTTGGTGATCTCTCCATGTGTGAATTCCATTAAAGGCTTGCTCACTGCTATTCTGGGCCATGCATCAGCACGTGGGCTTTGATTTGATGGGAGAAGGCCAGACACCTCAGGATGGTGAAAAAGCAGTTTAAAATGTCCTCTCCCTCCCTGCACAGTCCCAGAAGCCCTTGCCCACCTCTGCTGGGAGGCCTGAGAATCAAACGTATGGGGAAATGTATGGGGCAGGGTACAGAGAGTGGAAATCTTCATAATCTATTAGGGCCTTTGAATGTGGCTATTCCCTCTCCTTGGAGTTGTCATCTGCCCGCTCTCCACTGGCTCTCTCCCTCCCCTCTTTTAAGTCTTGACTCAAATATCAATTTACCAGCAAGGTCTTCCCCACCCACCATTCATAAACAGCAACTCCCTCCCCACCCCCTGCTCTCCCCAAGCTCTTAAGTTCCTTTGTTTCCTGCATAGCTCTTGTCATCCGACATACTAGACACTCACTTGCTTGCTTACTGCTTCCCCTGGAATATAAACTCCACAAAGGCAGAAGTCTTTTGTTCACAGCGCCATTCCCAAGCCCTCCCTACACTGGTGCCTGCATGTTACATAGTAGATGCAAAGAATGAATGAATGGACTGAGGAGCCTGACACATCACATAGCACAGGGCCTCGTTTCCCCCCAGGTATCATGAGACTATAGAAACTTTAACACAGTGATTTGAAAAATCAGAAAATCATCCCCCCACTCCAAAGCTGTTTTGAATCCAGACTCACACACACCATGAATGAGCAGGCTTTGGGAAATAAACACACTAGGAAGTCGTGTGCAGTTGGAGTTCCGCTCCCTAACACATGTTCACAAACAAAAAGCCCAATCTGGATGAAAATAGCAGGAAACTGTCCCCCAGGGACACAAGGTGAGGTCATATTGCTTGGCTTCGCTGCTTCCATTTTTGTCCAACCTCCCGCCTTCCACCAACTCAAGGAGGCCGGGAACACATCCAACCCCACGGCACTCACTGTGAAACTAGAGAGCGGCTCTGGAGCGGCAGATAATAGAACCACATCCACGGGCTCCCTCTGGAACCTCAGTGTGAGACAATGAAAATCGCAGCAGTAGGTGACCACTCACCATGTGTTCTGTAAGCACTTCAAACACCTCACCTCATTCATTCTCACAACTGCCCTATGAGGCTGGCCTTACTATCTTCATTCTACACATGAGAACTCTGAGCTTCCAAAAGATTCAGCAATTTGCCCTGGGTCACATTCTGGGACTTTAGCTAAGAATACAAATGATCCTAGTCTCACCTCTCTCGTTTACTTGCTGTGCAGCCTTAGACAAGTGCCTATCCCTCTCTGAGTCGAAATTTCTGCATCCATAATTTCAGTATTTTCTAAGACCATTTCATTCAGTGCTTTCTAGGGCAACTTCCTGCTCTAGCTTCCTATGGTCTCTTGCAAAGGTTCCAAACAATAGAGAAGGATGGGGACTGGGATCCCTGCTTAGTTGGTCTAACACCTAAAGACTTGCCTATGATATCAATATGGTCACTTGGGCTGACCAGAGGAAGCCGAAGGTCATATGCTCTACTCGGGGCAGGACAGGAGAGATCAGACACAGGTGGCAATAGGGAACATTTAGGCTAGAGTTAACAGGCTGGAGCTATGAGAAATTAAAACATGCCCCTGAGAGAACACAGTCAAGAACAGACCCTCTAAGGGCTTTTCTTGTAGGACCAAAGGATGACAACCCAAGGAGAAATCCTGGCCAGGCAGAGCCTGCATCCTCTGAAGGATGCAGACGGTCAGATCTGTTCCAGGGAAATAGGAGATCAGAGACACATCCCTAGGCTGGTTTTACTCTCAGAAGGAGAGTAGCAAAAATGATTGCAATCTCCATCTTTCTGGCTTCCCAAGGCCACGCTATCCTGGAGGCAGAGGAAAGATGTGGATGAAGCCTCATCACTGCACAGACTGCTTGAGTCGTATCTTATCCACACTTGAGACATCACTCATCCTCCTTTGCAAGTGTCTAAAAGCCCAAATTTGGAATAAATAATATTCCCCCTTTCCACCCAAGCCTAGCAGCCATTCTCATCCTTCTGGATATGGGAAGGTTCTTCTTCATTCCTTTCTTGGCAGTGATACATTTGATTACTCATTGGCTTCCAGGGGGTTCCAGAGGCTGCCAAGAGCAGACAGGCAGCTCTCCAAGCCATGTAGCCTTATCTGCAATGTCCGTGTGGCAGAAGGAAAGAGGGACTGTTGGTGGGGAAATACCGAAGGCTTTCAGAGTCCCTCGGCCAAGTAAGGAGAGCTCTTCAGTGGCCAAGCAGATGGGAAATGGCCAAAGATTGGGCAACAGACATAGCCATGCATTACACCTATTCACCTCCCCAATAACATGAATCAAGATACAACAGCGCCTAATGGCAAATCAATGTGGAAACATTTCTGAGCCAGGCCACCACCCAAGATGAATGAGGTCAGGAAGATGAAGGAGCTGGGCCAGATGAAGCCAGGAGAGGCCGTCCTGGCAAAATCTCAGGTTTAGCTGACCCAGAACAGATGGAACAATCAGAGTCTGAGGCATCAAATCCCAGCACAGTCTGCTTTGCCTCAGTCCTCACTGCTGTTTTCCTCTCCTCTCCTTCACTTCCTGCCATGCACTGGGCTGGAGCTGGGAAGGAGGCTGCCAAGGCCTCCGGTCCATCCCCTCCCTTAACCTCACATGTACACACACCCCTGTGGGGCTGCAGTGAACTCTCAGAGGCCCCAGAAATACAGCCTAGGGCAGTTCAAGAAAGACGTTCAGCGGTCCAGTAATTTCACAGCAAGTCAAGAGGCCGGAAAAGCTCTGTCTTTTCAAGATGCTCCCCCAAAGCAATCAAGGATTGAGAGCTTGAGGTCACTCCACTAACTGCTTCCTTCCAAAACAGCGACACCTGCGTCCTGCCTTGACATAGAAATTAATTGTTTCATTTTAGACAAAGGAGGAGTCCACTTACTCATTCTTCTCCAGGTCCAGGATCAGTTCTCGGCCCTCAGCCATTACCCTGAGCTCAGCTTTGAATGGATGCTAAAAGCAACAACAAAAGAATGTCAGTTCCTAACAGCAGTGACCAAGGCTCCCAGAGTTGGGCACAGGGTCTGACACAGTGCATGGACCCTGACTCACTGGAAGCAAACGAGCAAAGGTCAATTGCGTTTCCAGCCCAAACATGAAATGACCTCAATCCCACAATAGCCCAAATCCTTCCCCCATCTGCTTTCTCCTAAAAGGCACCGGAAAGAAACTCCCAGCTGAAATGTGGTGTAAGTGTGCACGTGTGGTCTGGTAAAGGGAAACACAGGAAAACACGGTGTTCAACAACAAATTTCCTGCAGAGTCAGATCTGGATTCAAGTGCTGGCTCCGACACCACAGCTGCATGAAGTTGGACATGTTACCGAGCCTCCCTACATCTCAGTTTCCTCATTTATAATACAGAGATAGTGATCGGCAACCCTATGGGGATCTTGTAAGGATTAAGTGGCATAATGAATGTAAATCATTTATCATAGTGCCTGGTACACAAGAAGCCTTCAATAAATGTTGGCTATTATCTTATAAAATACCAGGGGATCCTTTTCATAGTGGGTTATTTTATTTTGGCCCCTGATTTGGAAACCCCTAATCATCTCGCAAGAGGCAACCAAGAGCATCTCGAATTAAGGTTTCATAGGTCCAAAAGTAGATATATTTTACACATAAGCAGTTTGCTAGTGACCAAAGGTGCTACACACCCAGAAGAGATCGCTTAAGATATATAAATGCCTGTGCATGCTTGTACATGAAAAATAAGTTCGACATCACTGGTAAAACACCTTCTCCCCACCTCAAAAAAAATTTTTAAAAACAAGGTATCTTGGCCGGGCGCGGTGGCTCACGCCTGTAATCCTAGCACTCTGGGAGGTCGAGGCGGGAGGATTGTTTGAGCTCAGGAGTTCGAGACCAGCCTGAGCAAGAGCGAGACCCTGTTTCTACTAAAAATAGAAAGAAATTA
>NW_012148864.1:471391-475472 GCF_000956105.1 Propithecus coquereli | reverse complement strand
TCTGGACATTCCTGAGACTTTCAGGTGACCAAGGACTCTGATGAGATCTAAATGTTCTCATCAAAGACTCTTGGGCAACTCTATTGCCTAATTAATCCTATTACTTCATCTGAAAAAGGGACATTTCAAACCCATGGGAGTAGGAAGCTGGGGTAGACGCTTGCCCAATAACTTTCACTAACAGATTCACTTCTCTGTTTCTGATGCCCTGATTCAGCTTTGCCAGCACCTGTTCTGGTTGTGATCCTTTGCCACTCTGCTCTGGAGAGTTCTGGAGCAAGTGACCAGAGTCACACTGAACAGCAGGGACACAGCTCCAAGTGGGCATTTAAGAACGAGCACACAGCAACAGAGCTTAGCAATTCTCTTATCCAAGAGGTAGGTGACCATCAAATCAAAGCACTATCACCTCTCCCCCAAAGAGACACAAGCTGCAACATGAGTACTAATATTTATTTTTATGTGAGTAATACAAAAATAATTCTCTCCGTTCTGGAAGGTGTTCAGACACTGATACTTAAAATATGATGTTCCTTGTCTCCATGGGACATTTCAAGCAAAACAATGAAACTGCATTTTAGGATCCATGGAGCTTCCCTGTCCAGCTCTACTGACTGGCTTTTCTCAAGTAACGCCAGTCTGTGCTAGGAAGGGGCACCATCACTTCTCCTAGGAAGTGCAGAGAGTTGACCCAGTATTTATGCTTCCCCTAGGGAAGGGTTAAAAGTCCTTTTTCCTTAGGGCTAGATTAAATAGACCTGCACCTCCCTAGGGTATTGGAAACCTGTCCTTTACATTTGCATCCCCCTTAAGATCCAGTACAATATTTAGTATACAGTAAGTGTTCAATTAATGTTTAATGTATGAACAAATTACATAAATAAGAGGCCTGAGCAAAACCCAGCTTCTACTCTCTTTCTCTGACATTCATTCATTTGTTGATTTGGCAGATATTTATGGTGCCAGGCACTGTGCTGATTATTCCTACAGAATACAATGACCCACATTCTGGGCGGACAATGGCTGGGGACAAAGACAGGATCCGGTCTTCCAATTTGTTTCTCAGGCCCTTCCTGAGGATGCCCGGCACCTACATCTGGAGGGAACAAAGAGGCCTCTATAAAAAGTACCAGATCCATTCCCCAGTCAATAATGGATAGGCTGCAATATCCAAGATCTTAAGTTTTAAAAATAATCTGCTCAAGGATGGCCATCCATTAACTTGTCTAGACTTTTCCTGGAGCTATTTTTTCCTTAAGTTTCTCCTACTTTTCAATGAAATGAGTTCCATGCATTTATTACCTTTAGAACAAAATGGAACTTGCTTTCTTTTGTCCTGAAATTTTCACTATAAGTTCCCTTGGTGAATCCAAGTTGGAGCCTTTTGGGACACATCTGTATTACTCCAGCCATAACTTCAAGGACGCCAGGCATTTCTCCTCTCCACTTATCTTTCCAGACTCGAGAGCCACAACGTCTGAAGTCTTTCCTGACACATCTCTTTCCTACTATAATCTTGCTCCTGTATATTGCCCAATAAATCACAAACCATTTGAACCAAAAGAGATCTTATTACCAACCCCTCTCCCCAGCTCTCTTCCTCTTTATTTTCTCTAAGCCCCATTTTATAAATGAGGAAACTCAAGTTCTTTAGAAACTAGAGAGTCACACAGCTGGTTACTGGCACACAACAACCACATCTTTCTTTCTAGCTCTTTCACGTCTCACTTGAGCTATAAAAACCAGAACCACCAAGAATATCCTAGATGAGCAGGTCCTCTGTGCAAAAACAGGATAATGTTTTCTGTTTTGTTTCCAATCCCTTTGATAAAGCCTATGCATGTTGCTGGTATTCTAGCCAGGGGAGTCTACTGGATTTGAAGATATACTCCCTCATCCTAGGTCCCTATTCTGCCTCTTATTAAAAATAATTTAGATTATCCTTTTTCTCTCCAAGTACATTATCCCATCACTAAAATAAAGCATGCGTTATGCAGAGCAAAAATAACAATGGCAATATTTAATGGATTCCAATAGAGAGTAGGTGATTTTTGTGACACCAACACATTTGCACTTAGCTTGTGTCAGCATCAATATGAATTTTCATTTCCTCAACTAATAGCATTTGGAAGTGTTCTAGAAGTTTGTCACACAATGAAGGAAAGTCCCATCTGTGATATCCAAAGCTGACACACAAAGAGGAAAAAGTGGGCCAGAAACAGAACTAATGGTGATGACTAGGCTTCTAAGAAAGTTAAGTGGCCCCAACCCTCTCGTCATCAACTCTTGCCAATAAAAATGAGAGCTTTTGAAGTCTTACCTTTTCTCTCATGGGGCTTTCTGAAGTTTTCCACTGAGGTATTATTAGTTCATGCTGTAGCTGGGGGCTGCCTTCCCCACTTCCTCCTGCCAACAGAAAAAATACGTAACCATTGGAATCCCACACCTCTGTACCTAGCTGAGCCAGGCATGCACTTTCTGTGACAACAGCAGTCCTCGCTGGGCCTTTAGAAGAAAACATGCTGGATTCCAGGCTCTTGGCACTGACTGTGGGCCGGGCACCTGTCTAGGTGATAGCAACATAGTGGTAAACAGGACAAATGAGGTCTCTGCACTCACAAAGTTTACATTCTACATGTGGGAGACAGACAATGAACACTCTCAGATAGTGCCGAGGACTCTGGACAAAATAAGCTAGGGTCGCGGAATACATAGACACCTAGCCCGGGGGTGCCGGTTTTTGACAGGATGATCAGCAAAGATGGCATTTAATAGAGAACTGAGGGACCAGAAGAAGGAACCATGCTAAGATCTAGGGGGAGAGAGCCCCAGGGAGAGGGATCAGAATGTGCAATGGCCCTGCTGAGCAGAAGTGGATTTGGCCTGTCTATGGAACAAGCAGAAGGTAGAGGTGGCTAGAGTCGAGTAAACGAGAGAGGAAATTGGTAAGGGATGTGGTCAGCAAGGCAGCCATGGGTCTGATCATGCAGAGGCCATGGAAAGTGTCTGGATTTTATTATAAATAGACTTGGAAGGCACTGGATGTTTTAAACACAGAGCAATATGATCTGTGTTAGGTTTAAAAAGATCACTCTGCCTGCTTGGTGGAGAATGGGGATGGCGTGGGGGATGGGGGCAGGAGTGAGAGCTGAAGCAGGAAGGCAAGGCTGGAAAGCTTCGGGAGCCCTGGTGAGAGATAGTGGTGGCTCAGACTAGAATGATGTCAGTGGAGAGGAATAAAGCAGTGGGATTCTGGGCATATTCGGAAGGTATGGGCACGCCCATGGGTATTGTTCTCCCAGAGAAATGAAGACAATGATACCCACCTGCCCATCTCATAGCTTTATTAGAGACAGTCAAAGCGAAGTTGCCTCCTACTCTGCGGAGCATCAATACAGTAACTTGAGCTTCCTAATGGCAAGTTTGCATTTGTATTTCACTTCCTACTCTCCAGATCCCTCTCACCACCCAGTTCTCCTTCATCCTCACGACAACCCTGGGAGGTAGGCAGCACAAGTGCTCTTTTGCAAGAAAGAGAATTGAAACCACTAGAGACTTGTTCAAGGCAGTGCAGAACTCAAACACCGGCTACAAACCACATTAATGAAATGGTAATGTCCCAAGACCTAAGTAAATTAGTCTCCACAAGAACAGACCAAATCCATAGGGCTCCTGGGTACCGGGGTGAGGACTCCAAAATCTCTTCTTTCTAAACTAACCACATCAATCACATAGTATATAGAGTGGTAAAAAGATGGCCACTGTTGCCCTGTTAGAGTGGCGAGATTATGAGTGATTATTAACTTTCCTTTCAGATGACTGACATAACGCACTTTCGTTAAAATATATCCTAAAAAATAATCTCATAGGACTAACACCACTTTCATCAGACTAGTAAAAATCAGAAACAATGCATTCATTTATTTGTCAAATATTTTCTCAGTACTTAACTATGCGCCAAGTATTACGCTGGGTACTTAATATTCATGAAGACAAAAGATAGGCATGGTCCCTGCCCTGGTGGCTCTGGATTTTAAGACACATTCCTCAGTACTAGGTTCAGTCTAGAATCTTTTAAACA
>NW_012148864.1:447663-471246 GCF_000956105.1 Propithecus coquereli | reverse complement strand
ATGAAGACAAAAGATAGGCATGGTCCCTGCCCTGGTGGCTCTGGATTTTAAGACACATTCCTCAGTACTAGGTTCAGTCTAGAATCTTTTAAACAACAACAACAAAAAATTATATGATAATTTCACAGAACATGTAAAGGAATTAAATGATATTTATGATTGCAAAAAATACTGAAAGCAGTTTAAAGCCTCAACAATAGAGGAACACAGTAAATCTTAAAAGAAAAAAATTGTTCAAAACTTGGAAACAGGGTAAAGAGCAAGGAGCACGTCTTTTCAATGTCATACTGGAGCACTGTTTAATAGGCCCCTAGGGGAATGTACCATTGTCTTTTTATTTACTATTGATTAAAGGCCTATGGTCTGTTAAGTTCTATGTGATCTAGAGATTTGTGTCTCACAGAGATGCAAATGATTACAGCATAGTAGCAAGATAACCAAGAATTACGGTTGTTTTGCTCTGTGGGGCATCCGCCACTTCTGCATCTATCCCAGCCACAGGATTTCAACATTCTTTCTCCAATGCCTTTATCACCCCTGTTCCTCCAACGCTCCTTTGAACCAGCTTTACCACCCTGTTCGCTGCCTCATTAATGAATTGAATAAATCTTTGCCACATTTGTATGAGAGTCATGTTTTAAACTTTCCGAAAATTATACTTGTGCGATCTCTTGATATAATTTATAGAGTCATTAAAATCATGTTTTTGGAGAATTTAATGATGTGGGAAATGTTCATAGTGTGAAGTGAAAAATGCAAGACACGGAACTGTACATATGGTATGGTTCCAATTTTATCAGTATAGATTCATGGGAACACACAAAGACGGGAGAGAAAAAAACCCAAAATATCAATAGCAACTGCGGGTTTGGAGGCTGTAGATCATTTTAGTTCTTTTACACTTGTCATTATTTCCAAGAGACCGTGCAGCGACTCTGCCTCCCTAAGTCGTCTCCCAGGACTCAGAACTCACAGAAGGCGCGTGTGTTTGGAGCAACAGCTTGCTTTCCTTGCCTTTCTTTGTGCTTTTCTCCTGCACTAAGCACTGACACAGGCCTCGTGCTGGGCTCAAACACCCTGTGCCTCAGTTTCCCTTTCGGTACAAAGAGCGGTTCTGTCTGCCCGCGGGCGTGCGGGAGTTCCGCCGCACCTAGCCCCTGGAGCTAGGCACTGTCCGGGGACAGCCTCCCGGCTCCAGGCGGCTGGAGGGTCCAGCCCTCCCAGCCCCCGCCCCTGCCTGCGCTTTATTTGAAAACGCTGACAGCTGATCCCTCAGGCAGCGGTCTGGAGTCTGCCCAGTCCGTCTGCAGCGTTGCAGCCAGGGCTAAGCTTTCTCGGGTCATAATGACAGAACCCGGGCACAGCCCCCCGGGACCATTCCTTCCGCGAAATCAGCCGAAAGCCCCCAAGGGATGGGGCCGGGTAGGGGGTGGTGTCTGGGAAACTAGTTGTGAGAAACAGACTTCACGCAGCACCCGAGCTTGAAGCATCGAGTCGAGTCCGACCCCTTCGCTTCACAGAAGGGGAAACTGAGGCCCAAAGAGGGAGGCCGCTGGGTGGGGGTGGAAAGAGAGCCCTGGTTTCCAGTGCCAGCGCAGTTCTCAATCCATGACGTGGCCATGGGCAAGTCCTTTCCCTTTTGTGGGCCTCGGTTTCCCGTCTGTAAAATGGGTGCGTCGGACTTGCTCTTCAATAGGACTGCCAGGTCAGGGTCCGAAGTGCACGGCTGGAGATACCCAGCGAGCTACCCCCACAAGGCTACACAGTCTCCCGGGGGCATTTATTCCCTACCCCACCGGCGTGCGGCTGGCACCCAGCATGGTCCCAGGGGGCTGCTCCCCAGGCCACAGGGCAGGACGCTCGGGATGCTCGGGGCTGGCGAGTGCAGCGGGCGGGAGAGACCGAGATGAGAGACAGGCGGGGCGGAGATGAGGGACCGTGAGAAAACCGGGGAAGAGAGGCTGGGAGAGCAGCGGAAAAGCAGAAAACAGAGGAAGGAGAAAGAGAGAGGGGAAGGACCGGCTATTTTCCGCCTGCGCTGGGTTTCCCCGACCTCCGCCACCTCCCGGGCGCACAACGTGGGAACAAAGCCTGGGCTCCCGGGCTGGGGGGCGGCGGGGGCGCAGGCCCGGTGGAGTTGCGCGAAGCACGGGGTCGCGGTCCTGGCGCTCCAGACCCACAGGGCGACTCCCAGGTCCCCGAGCCACTCAGCCCACTGTCCTCCATCCCCTCGGCGCCTGGCCACTTACTCGTCGTCCATCCCGGCTCCCGCGCCGCCCGCGGCCGGACCAGCTGCAGGGCGAGCGCCAGCAGGCAGAGCCGGGCGGCGCCTGCGCCCCCGGGCATGGTGGCGGCGGCCCCTCGCGCTGGCGCTCACACGCCTTCTGCCATGCCTGCCCCCCGGCCCGGCGGTGGCGGCGTCTGAACCCCCAGCTCGCCCAGCGCCTCCCCGCCCGGCTCCCGGCCCTGGGCCGAGACGCTCCGCCCCCAGCCCCGCGGGGCTCCGCCGGGCGTGGAGGAGGGGAGGCGCCCGCCGGGGGGCGGGGGGAGAGGGACCGGACAGGGGAGGAGCCGGCGGGACCCCTGGGGAGCCCGGTTGACCTAGGTGAGAGGGACGGCGGGGAAGGGAGAATCCGAGCCCGAGGAGAAGGGATTCACCTTGGACGCGGCCTGCGGAGGGTCGGGGGCTCAGACTCCTAGGAGTTAAACTGGACCCCTCTCTGCACAGCGGCCGGTTTACTCTGTCCCGCACTGTGCCACACGCCTTGGGTGACGCTCTGAGGCGACTCACTCAGCGCCGTCTCCCAGAGGCCGCCACTCTTGGAGGCAGGCTCTGAAAGAGTTAACCCAACCACCGGGCACAAAGAGCTAAGTGCTATATGGACTTGTTTTCCTAGCAGGACACAAATCAGGGAGCCATTCCTTCTGACTGGGAGGAGGGGGGTGGTGAAGACGAGGAATCCCAGAGGAGAAGACATCTGAGCTTGGGAGGAGGAGAAATGGAACACCAGGCAGAGGAAACGGCCCAGACAAGCTCACTGGGGCGTGAAAGCCCGTGGGCTGCATGGGGGAGAAAACCAGAATTGGGGATAGTTAGGGCTTAGGGTTTTGGAGGGAAATGGAGGGAGATGAGACCCAAAAATAATAATAACGACTGTCATTTATTGAGGACTTACTGTCTGCCTGAATAAGAAAATCACGACAGCAAAGACTGATATAGGGCTTAAGTGCCAGGCACTATCCTCAGCACTTTACATATATTAACTCACGTAATTAATCAAGAAAAAGAATTTCCTTTTATTGGCCTTTTATTTGTGCAAAGGACTCTGCATACATTATCTCTTAATTAGCCCAATAATCCTGTGGGGTAGCTACTAGTATTATCCCTGTTTTAGAGATGAGAAAATCAAACCTTGTCCAAGGTCACAAAGCTAATGTCAGAGCCTGGATTCAAACCCCAGAGCCTGACGCAGCACACTTTATTTTAGAGATGAATGAACTGATAATCAGAGAGAAGTGACTTGCCTAAGATCCCTCAGCATCTTCTGGCAAAGTCTCGTTCTAGAAATCCAGCCTCAGACCTCTCATCAGCTGTAGCTTTCACTGAGCCAAACCCAGGTTTGCACAGCTACACAAGATGCTGTGTGTCGGAGAGGGCAAGGCAGGCCTCAAGATGATGGGGAGGGAGATCTCTCAAAACCTACTCGTGGGCGCCCACAAGGGGAATAAAGGTGTGGTTCTTGTCATTGATGTGGTTAAGGACTCTGTTAGTCTTCTCCTGCTACCATAACAAAGTACCACAGACTGGGTGGCTTAAACAACAGAAATTTGTTTTCTCACAGTTCTGAAGGCTGGAAGTCCAAGATCCAGGTGCCAGCAGGGTTGGTTTCTGGTGCAGTCTCTCTTTCTGGCTGATAGACGGCCACCTTCTCACTGTGTCCTTACATGGCTTCTTTGTGTGTAAATAGAAAGAGAGAGCTTTGGTGTTTCTTCCTCTTCTTATAAAGATACAAGTCCTATAGGAGTAGGGCCCTATCCTTATGATCTCATTTAACCTTTATTACCTCCTTATAGGCTCTGCCTCCAAATGCAGTGACATTGGGGGTTAGGGTTCCAACATATGAATTGTAGAAGACACAATTCACTCCATGACATTCTCCCCTCTGGCCCCCAAAATTCATGTCCTTCTCACATGCAAGATACATCCATCCACCCTATCCCAATAGCCCCAAAAGTCTTAACTCACTCCAGCATCAATTCCAAGTCTGAAGTCTCATCTCAATATCGTCTAAATCAAGTATGGATGAGACTTGAATTATGATTCGTCCTGAGGCAAAATTCCTCTCCAGCTGTGTCCTGTGAAACCAGACAAAATACAGTGGTGGCACAGGCATAGGATAAACACTCCCATTCCAAAAGGGAGAAATGAAAAGAAAGCGGTGACAGGTCCCAAGAAGTTCAAAACCTAGCAAGACAAATTCTATCATACCTTAAAGCTCTAGAATGGTCCTCTTTGGCTGTACTGTTCTGCCCTTAGGCCCACTGGGGCAGCTGTGTCAACCCCACAGCCCTAGGCAGTGGCCCACAGCCACAGCTTTTTGCCACTGTCCCATCCCTGAGGCACTGAGCCTGGCCTGCTTAAAGAGGAGGGGACCCCACCCTTCGAAACAGCCTTTCCCCCTGGGCCTGTGGTGGGAGTGGCAGCCCCCCGATAATTTCTGAATTGCCTTGGGGTCATTCTTCCCTTTTCTTGAAGGACAGGAATGGCTCTATTGTCCTTGTCTATAGAATCCTAGAATTCTGAAAGCCTTCCTTTCATCCTGTGTCTAGTTCCCTTTGGTCCAAACTGGCAGTGTCTTTGCTGGTAAAATCCCACCTCTCTTTGGGGTTTCTGGGTTGCCTCATTAGAGAGTGCTTGTCTGGCCACACCCTTGGCGTCTTCTCCAGAAGATGCTTTCTCATTGTTTGCAATATGAATAGGCTGACAGTTTTTCAAATCTTCAAGTTCTGGTTCCTTTTTGCTTAAAAAATCCTTCAATTGATCTCCCCCCTCTCACATTTTATATAAGCAGCAAGGAGAAACCAGGCCACGCCTTCAACACTGGGCTTAGAAATCTCCACAGCTAAATATCCAAGTTCATCGCTTGGAATTTCTACTCTTCATGAAACACTAGAACACAATTGAGTGTCAGAAAAACACAAACTCAACGTGCTTTCCCTTATTCTCTCACTCAACAGGACAACAATCAACACAGAAGACTTCTGTGACCAAATGAGTGGGGGTTTTTCCCCACCCACCAAGCAGCGATCGCTTCTGCAGCAGATGCCGGCGGGTTTTCTTCCATTCCATTTTTGCCCTTTTCCCCTTGGGGTTGTTTTAGGTTCGCCCGGTTTTTGGTTTCGTTCCCCAAACTTCCCCCGTCCCGTCCCCCTTCAGACACCAGTCGCCAGTCTAGGCCTCCAGACTAACTGGCTTCAAGTTGGGGTTCCCATGATCCCCTCTTTGGGTTCAATTAATTTGCTAGAGTGGCTCATAGAACTCAGGGAAATGCTTCCATAAACCCAGCAAGTCCTGTCCAGATTCTTCTTGGCCTGTCTGTGCAGCATCCTCCAGGGTGTTGGGTGGGACCCTCTCTGCGATGAGGGTTTTATGACCCACAATCCGATTAGAGTCCTGCCTTGAACAGATGAAAGCCGGGCAGGAGAAGGTCGGATTCTGTTTCCTGAGGCCTGCTTCTGAGGCCTAAAGTGCCCCAACAGTATATCAAAAGCCTGTAACAAGGGCTGTAGGAGCTATGAGCCAGGAACCATGGACGAAAACCAATATACATCTGTGTCATAATATCATAACGATTCAGCCAAGTTCTTTGCCACTTTATAACTAGGATCACCTTTCCTCCAGTTTCCGATAACATTTTCCTCATTTCCATCTGAGATCTCTCCAGAATCACCTTTAATATTAATATTTCTACCAACATTAGGTTCACGATGATATATGTATTCTCTAAGGTGGGTCGTATTGATAGATCTCTACAACTCTCCTCTTCTTCCTGAGCCCTTGCTAGAATCACCGGTAACACCCACATTTCTACCAAAAGACCCTTCAAGGTGTTGGGGCTCAGAAACCTGTATCCCCAAAATATGGCATGTTGACATGCTGAAGAAGCCTCAAGTTCTCTCTGACCTCCTCCCACCCATTACTGTGAAAGAGAACTGTTTACAAATTAATCTCTATTCCTGGCCCATTCATTCTCCCTAGTAATCCTTTAATACCCCTCAACAGAATCCCTCTTCTTCCCCCCCCCATAACCTGCTTTGCCAGGATGGTCTATAAGCTTCTGAACCCCTTAGAGGGTGGGCAATGACTCTGTGATTCTCCCCAGGTATAGATGGTAAATAAATGCGTATGCCTTTTCTCCAATTAATCTGCCTTTTGTGACCTGATTTTTCAGCAAACCTGCAGAGTGTGAAGGAGCTGTCTCCCTTAGCTCTCCTATAAAAGCAATCTAGACTTTTTCTAGTGTGCACCTCAAATCTCATCCAGCCTCTACTCGTTACCCAGTTCCAAACTCACATCTACATTTTTAGGTATCTGTTACAGTAGTACCCCACTTTTCAGTACCAAAATCTGTACTGGTCTGCTAAGCTGCCGTAACAAAATACCACAGATTGAGGGGCTTATCAACAGAAATTTACTTTCTCACAGTTCTGGAGGCTGAAATTCCAAGATCAATGTGCCATCAGGCTTGGCTTCTGGTGAAGCCTGTCTTCGTGGCTTGTAGAAAGCCACCTTTTCACTGTGTCCTCACGTGGCCTCTCCTCTCCACATGGAGGGGGAGAGAGAAAGAGAGAGCGTGAGCGCTCGCAAGTGCATGCACTCTGGTGTCACTTGCTCTTCTTATAAAGACACCTGTCCTGTCAGAGTAGGGCCCCACACTTAATGCCCTCCTTACAGGCTCCATCTCCAGACACAGTCATCCTGGGGGTTAGGGTTCCGACATATGGGGAGGGTGGAAATCTAGTCTATAGTAGGGGCTGTAGCCCTAGAGCCACCAGACTAAAATTCTAGTCCCAATTTTCTTTCCAGCCAGCTCTGTGACCTTGGGCAAGTGACTTCCCCTTTCTGGGCCTGAGTTTCTGATGAATGAATGATCTGGGAATGGGAATGGCTTCTCTCAATCCGTGTCACCCAGGAGCTGCGGGGAGCTGTTGAGATGATAGCAGTGAAAGAGCTGTGCCAAGTGAGCCGTGCCGAAGCGCCACACCTAACTCACTCTGTGGACAGATCTCCTTGCAAAAGACATACCAACTCCATGCTTGAAATTCACTTCCATTTGCTGGCACTTGGTTGATCAATATTTAATCAGCATGTAGCCCTGAATATTGGGAGGTAGCTCACAAGAAAAAAAGTCCAGGGGTTAATGCACAACCACAGCGCCAGGAAGTTCCCAGTGCTGTCTCATCCCACCCCTCCTCCACACTGATACACAGGAATAAGCATATATACAACTCTGACCCCTTGGAATTCTTTCCATTTATTTGTAAAGAATGCATTTCTTATTACAAATACATGTAAAAAATACTACATCTCTACATAATATTTAAAATATTCATGACATTTAACCTAGTAATTACATTTCTAGGAAACTATCCTAAAAAAATAATCTGCAATGCACATGCAGATTTATGGACTAGAATGTTCATAATAGTGTTATTTATAATAGTGAAAATATTGAAAACAACCTAAATATCCAACTGTGAAAGAACAGTTCATAAATTATGGAATATCCATATGATGGATTATTATGCAGCTACTTAAAATGATGAGAGTTTATGCTCTGATGTTAAGTGAAAAAATCAGGGTCCAAAATTACATTTAAGTATGATCTCAGCTACGTAAATAAAAGACATTTTTTAAAAGACTAGAAGGAAATGCACCAAAACATTAGCAGTGGTTACCTCTGCATGGTAAAACTATGGATGAAGATATTTTTTTTTTGGTTTGGTTTGGTTTTTTGGTTTGTTTTTTTTTTTCTCTTTCATTTTTTACAATAATTAAGTACAGTCAAGCATTGCTTAACAACAGGGATACGTTTTGAGAAATGTGGTGTTAGGCGATTTTGTCATTGTGCGAACATCATAGCGTACTTACGCAAACCTAGATGGTATAGTCTACTATACACCTAAGCTATATGGTACAGCATACAGCCTATTGCTCCTAGGCTACAAACCTGTACAGCATGTTACTGTACTGATTACTGTAGGGAATTGTAACACAATGGCAAAGATTTGTGTATCCAAACATAGAAAGGGTTACACTTTATGCTACAATGTTATAAGGGCTATGACATCACTAGGCAATAGGAATTTTTCAGCTCCTTTACAGTCTTATGGGACCACCGTCACATATGTGGTCCATCGTTGACCAAAATGTCATTATGCAGCACATGACTATATTACTTTAGTAATGGGGGGATAGGTAAATGGTAAACACAGAAAGGAACACAAAAGGAAAAGGGGTTTATCCTGGTATCTTAAGCAGAAGTTCTGCAAACTTCAGCTCTGTGCGTATGGTTGACTTTCTCCTCTGATGCTGGGAAAATGGAGCCAGAGTTACAGCAACTAGTTCCAAAATTCAGGAGTTGAGATGAGCCATCATTTTTCACTAGCTATAGTATACTGTTACGGTTAGGAGGTGACCATCCTATCAGAGGTTAAATCACTTTTCTGTCTTTTATTGGCTGTGTGACCTTGGGCAAATAAACAAACTTTTCTGTGACTTTGTTGTCTCATCTATAAAGGATAATGGTAGTGACAGCGCATAGCTCATATGGTTTTAGTGAGGCTTAAATGGGTGTTTAGAATAGCACCCTCACATAGAAAGCAGTGAATAAATGCCAGCTCACATTACCCTCATTCTTAAGCTAGTAAGTACTGAGGGGTAGAGTGTCATTCATAATGCTTGTGCTTTTAGTCGTATAATGTGTGAAGAGTCTACCTATATGCCATTCTTTATTATCCAAGATAATAATCATGTTATACCACCATTGTCTTCTTCTTACCCTCTCTCCCTAGACTGTGAGCCCCTTGTGAATAGGTGCTGGACATTATTCTTTTCTCAGCCCTCCAGCATTTGAAAGGCACAGTAAATATTTAATTAAACAGATTATAAATTAGACAATTAATAACAATTATCTCATTCTGGCTCAGCACAAACTTTCAAGCCACTCATGGAAGAACTCTCTATTGGCCCCTGTTATGGTAATAATGTTGGATCTGTGATAACTTTCCTTTGTGAACCACTTTCCCAGCAACTAGCTCTTTTTTTTTTTTTTTAAGTTTTATTTATGTAGGTATAATTTCATACATTTAACATTTTCCATTTTTTAATCTACAAGTCATTTTTTAATCTACAATTTTGACAAACACACACAGTCAAATAACCATTTCCACAATCAAGATCACCTCAGAGACTTCCCTCCTATCTATTTGCATTCAATCCCTTCCCTTGCCCCCTGGAAATCACTCATCTGTTTTATGTCTCTATCGTGTTGTCTTTTCCAAAATGTCATATAAATTGAACTAGGCAAGGTAGAGACTTTTGAGTCTAGCTTCTTTCACTTAGCATAGTGCATTCAAGATTCATCCATGGCATTATATGTATCAATAGTTCCTTCCTTTTTATTGTTCAGTAATATTTCATTGTATGGATGTACCATTGTTAGTTTATCCATTCATCAGTTGAAGGGCATTTCGGTGTTTCCAGTTTTTGATAATTATGAATAAAGTTACTATAAATATTCAGGTTTTATGTGAACATGAGTTTTCATTTCTCTAGGGTGAAGAACTAGGAGTGGAATTGCCAAGTATCGTGATTAAGCATATGTGTAGCTTTATGAGAAACTGCAAAAAAAATATTTTCCAAAGTGACTGTACAATGTTGCAATTCCACCAGCAAGGTATGAAAGTGACAGTTGCTCTGCATCCTTGCCAGGACTTGGTATTGCCATTTCTTTTGATTTTAGCCATTGTAATGGATGAATAGTTTCTCAGCAGCTCTCTTGCTCTTCAAATACTCCATCAGGGTGCCAGGTTAGTATTATTGGATCCATTTGGATGGATCCATTTTGATGGAAGAAATTAAAGCCTAAATAGAAGATTTTGTTTAAGTTTTTTGGTTATGTTAAAAACTTTAATCTTTATTTCTGTTTTTTGTTTGTTTGTTTTTGTTTTAAATAATCCCCAGGAGAAGTAAATTTTCCCAAACCCTGGCAAACCCACAAAACTCTTGAAACCACTCATACAGCAAGCACCTATTGAGCACTTATTGTGTGCCTGGCATCTGCTAGAATCTACAGAGAGTCTAAGACAAGGTCTCCACCATACTGTAGGGGGAGGTGAGGTAAAAGAAAGAAGGTGGTAGGAAGTGACAGTAAATTAAATGACCAAATATAAATAGGGATAAGTTTCTTTTCTTTGTGTTTTTACTGTTATCCTTATTAATTGCAAAGGGATCAAGTTTATTGATGTGTGACTTGGGTCCTTTGATTTCTCGATATCAGGTACTGTCCCCAAGGTTGTGCATAATAATAATAATCACTACCAGGTACTGAGCACCTTGACTGGTGCCAAGCACAGTGCCAGTATCATCTCAGTTGATGCCCATAACAATCCCATGAGGAGATCTCAGGTCAAACTGTATGGAATTGATTTTATAGGTCAGAAATGGTTAAACATTGGTGATATCATATGATCCAACCTAATGAACTTTATTTTTAGAGCAGTTTTAGGTTCACAGCAAAATTGAGAAGAAAGTACAGAGAGTTCCCATATACTCCCTGTCCCACGTACACACAACCCTCCCTATCACTATCTTCATCTCCCACGACATTTATTACGATTGCTTCAGTTGATGAACTATATGACACATCAGCACCGCAAATCCATAGTTTACGCTAGGGTTCACTCTTGATCTCGTATATTCTATGGGTTTTTACAAAGGTATGTCATGTTTCCACCATCATGCTGACAAACAGGATGGTTTCGCTGCCCTAAAAATCCTCTGTGCTTTGTCTATTCATCCCTTTCTCCCCGCTCCCTACCCCTGGCAACTATTTAATACTAACCTTTTTTACTGTCTCCATAGTTTTGCCTTTTCCAGAACGCATATGGTTGGAATCATAGAGCACACAGCCTTTTCAGACAGTTTCTTTCATTTAGTAACAGGCATTGAAGGTTCCTCCACGTCCTCTCGTGGCTTGGTAGCTCATTTCTTTATTCCATTGTCTAGATCTACTGTAGTTTATCTGTT
This sequence comes from Propithecus coquereli, assembly GCF_000956105.1. Taxonomy (NCBI): domain Eukaryota; kingdom Metazoa; phylum Chordata; class Mammalia; order Primates; family Indriidae; genus Propithecus; species Propithecus coquereli. Next base: position 459,935 of record NW_012148864.1, on the reverse strand, counting down.
CAGTCATTCACTAAAGGCCATACTGGTTGCTTCCAAGTTTTTTACAATTATGAATAAAGCTGCTATAAACATTTGTGTGCAGGTTCTTGTGTAGACATAAGTTTTCAATTCATTTGGGTAAATACTAAGGAGCATAATTGCTAACTCATATGGTGAGAGTATTTATAGCTTTAAAAGAGACTGCCAAACTGCCTTTCAAAGTGGCTGCACCATTTTGCATTTCCACCCCAATGAATGAGAGTTCCTGTTCCTCCACATTCTCCCCAGCATTTGGTGTTGTCCGTGTTTTGATTTTGGCCATCTTAATAGGCGTGTAGTGGTATCTTGCTGTTTTAATTTGCAATTCCCTAATGACATATGATGTTGAACATCTTTTCATACACTTATTTTCTATCTGTGTGTCTTCCTTGGTGAGGTGTCTGTTCAGGTCTTCTGCCCAATTTTTATTGGGTTGTTAATTTTTTTATTGTTGTGTTTTAATAATTCTTTATATATTTTGGATTAACAGTCCTTTATCAGATATGTCTTTTGCAAATATTCTAGTTTGTGGATTGTCTTCTCATTTTCTTGACATTGTCATTCACAGAGCAGAAGTCTCTAATTTTAGTGAAGTCCAGCTTATCAATTGTTTCTTGCAGGCCGGGCGTGGTGGCTCACGTCTGTAATCCTAGCACTCTGGGAGGCCGAGGCGGGCGGATTGTTTGAGCTCAGGAGTTTGAAACCAGCCTGAGCAAGAACGAGATCCCGTCTCTACTAAAAATAGAAAGAAATTAATCGGACAACTAAAAATATATAGAAAAAATTAGCCGGGCATGGTGGCACATGCCTCTAGTCCCAGCTACTCGGGAGGCTGAGGCAGAAGGATCGCTTGAGCCCAGGAGTTTGAGGTTGCTGTGAGCTAGGCTGTCACCATGGCACTCTAGCCTGGGCAAAAGAGTGAGACTCTGTCTCAAAAAAAAAAAAAAAAATTGTTTCTTGCATGGATCATGCCTTTGGTGTTGTATCTGAAAAGTCACTGCCATACTCAATGTTATCTAGATTCTGTTCTATGTTATGTTGTAAGAGTTTTATACATTTTCATTTTATATTTAGGTCTCTGATCCACCTTGAGTTAATTTTTTTGAAGTGTGTAAGGTCTATGTCTAGATTCATTTCTTTACGTGTGGGTGTCCAATTGTTCCAGCACCATTTGTTTAAAAGACTATTTTTTCTCCACTTTTTACCTTTGTCCATTGTAAAGATCAGTTGACTATATTTTGTGGGTTTATTTCTGGGCTTTCTATTACTTCCCATTGATCTATTTGTCTATTCTTTCTTTGACACCACACTGTCTTGATCAATATAAGCTTTATAGTAAGTCTTGATGAGAAATATAGTACAACCTTGTCCTTTTCTGTCAATATTGAGTTGGCTATTCTGAGTCTTTGCCTCTCCGTATAAATTTTAGAATCAATTTTCAGATATCCACAAAATAGTCTGCTGGATTTTTTTATTGGGATTGTGTTAAAGCTACAGATCAAGTTAGGAAGAATTGACATCTTGATAATATTGAGTCTTCCTATTCATGAACATGGAATATCTCTCAATTTATTTAGTGCTTTTATATCTTTCATCAGAGCCTTACAGTTTTCTTCATATAGATCTTGTACATATTTTGTTATATTTACATGTAATTATTTCCTTGTGTGTGAATGTGCTAACATAAATAGTGTCTTAGTCTGTTATAATAGAATACCTATTAGCCAGGCTCAGTAGTGAGTGTCTAAGTCCCACCTGCTTGGGAGGCTGAGGCAGGAGGATTGCTTGAGCCCATGAGTTTGAGGTTGCAGTGAGCTGTGATGACACCATTGCACTCTAGCCTGGGCAACAGAGTGAGACTCTGTCTCAAAACAAACAAACAAAAAACAGAATACCCGAAGACTGGGTAATTTATAAAGAAAAGGATTGTATTTCTTATAGTTATGGAGGCTGAGAAGTCCAAGGTGAAGGGGCCACATCTGGTGAGGGCTTCTTGCTAGTGGAGGACTCTCTGCAGAGTTCTGAGGCAGCATGGGACATCCCATGATGAGGGGGCTGAGCATGCTAGTTCAGGTCCTCTTCTTCTTAAAAAGCTACCAACCCCATGCCCATGATAATCCATTAATCCATCAACACATTGATTTATTAATCCAAGAATAGATTAATCCATTTATGAGGGCAGAGCCGTCATATCCCAATCACCTCTTAAAGGCCCCATCTCTGAATACTGCCACATTGGAGATTAAGCTTCAGCTTGAGTTTTAGAGGGACAAACATTCAAACCCTAGCAAATGGTAATGTGTTTTAATTTCAGATTCCACTTGTTCATTGCTGGTACACAGGGAAGTGACTTTTGTATATTAACCTTGTATCCTGCAACTATGCTATAATCCTATATTAATTTCAGGAGATTTTTGTTATTGGCAATTCTTTGGGATTTTCTGCATAGATCATCATGTTATCTGCAAACAAAGTTTTATTTCTTCCTTCCCAATCTGTATTTTATTTCCTTTTCTTATCTTATTACATTAGCTAGGACTTTCCATATGTTGTTGAAAAGCAGTGGTGAGAGGGGACATTCATTTGCTGTGTTCCTGATCTTAGCAAGAAAGCTTCTAGTTTCTCACCATTAAGTATGATCTTGGCTATAGATTTTTATAAATATTCATTATCAAGTTGAGGAAATTCCCCTCCATTCCTAGTTTATTGAGAATTTTTATCATTAATGGATGTAGATTTTGTCAAATGCTTTTTCTGCATCTTTTTATATGCTCATATGATTTTTCTTCATTAACCCATTGATGTAATAGACTACATTAATTAATTTTTTAATGTTCAACTAGCAAACTGGCCTTGCATAGTTGGGATAAATTCCATTTGGTCATTGCATATAATTCTTTTTATACATTGCTGGATCCATTTTGTTAATATGACATTGATGATTTTTGAATTTATGTTCCTGAGAGATATTGGTCTGCAGTTTTCCTTTCTTGTAATGTCTGGTTTTGGTATTAGGGTAATGCTAGTCTCATAGAATGAATTAGAAAGTATTAACTATGTTTTTCTCTTCTGGAAAAGATCACAAAGAACTGGTATAATTTCTTCCTTAAATGTTTGTGTAGGATTCAACAGTGAACCCATCTGGGCCTGGTGCTTTCTGTTTGGGAAGGTTATTAATTATTGATTCAATTTCTTTAATAGATATAAGCCTATTGAGATTGCATTCTTCCTGTGTGAATTTTGGCAGATTGTGTCTTTTAAGGAGTTGGTCCATTTTATCTAGGTTATCAGATTTATGGGTACAGAGTTGTTCACAATATTGCTTTTTATCCCATAGGATCTGTAGTGATGTTCCCTCTTTCATTTCTGATATTAGTAATATGTGTCTTCTCTCTTTTTTTCTTAGTTAGCCTGGCTAGAGGCTTATTGATTTTATCGGTCTTTTCAAAAAACCAGCTTTTGGTTTCATTTATTTTATTGATTTCTTGTTTTCAACTTCACTGATTTCTGCTCTAATTTGTATTTTTTCTTTTCTTCTGCTTACTTTGGATTTAATTTGTTCTTCTTTTTCTAGTTCCCTAAAGTGAAAGCTTAGAAGATTGATTTTAGATATTTCTTCTTTTCTAAGTACTACTTTGACTGTATCCCACAAATTTTGCTTACTTGTATTTTCACTTTCATTTACTTCAAAATATTTTAAAATTTCTCTTGCAATTTCTTCTTTGACCCATATGTTATTTAAGTATGTTGTTTAATCTCCAAGTATTTGGAGATATTCCAGCTATTTTTCTGGGTTTTTGCTGTTGTTGTTGTTGGCAGAGGACCTGCAGGGAACTTTATTCTCTCAATTCTCTCTTTGCTGGGGCCCTGCACCTTGGGAAGACCAGGTTGGCTCCTGCATGAGGATCCTCCATCTCCTTGGGCACCTGTGGTATCGTCAGCAGGCCAAAGACAGCAGCCAGTGGTGTTGGCTCCAGTCTGACCCAGGGGGCCCAGCTAGGGTTCCCTCAGCCCAGGGTGAGGCAATGGCTGCTTCTGCACAGTTCATATATAAGGCTTGTGGCCCTACCCATCTGGGAGAACATATGCCGAATGGTGGCACCCAGAAGCCTGAGAGCTGCCTCTTCTCTGAAAGTCTGACTTCTAAACAACACCCTCCTCTTTTCTGGGGAGGGTTTTTGTGTCCTCCACCTCCCCGGCCCTCCGAGGTTGGGCAGGAACCAGAAGAACAGTTCTCTGCTTTGCCATGTGTGTGACCTGGGGCTCACCCAGCCCTAGATCCTTCTGGCAAGTGCCATGCTCAGGCACTGGCCACACAGTGGAAACTAAAGGAAACTACTTTGGCCTGTGGAGGGGGAACAAAAACAAAAACAAAACAACCCTCCCACTAGAACACAACAGAAAAGCCCACCCACTACCCTTCCCTTTCCCATATGAGGCTAAACATCCTCGGGTTCCCAAGAAACCCCTAAAATAAGAGCAAAACCAAAGCCCTGACATATAACCCCCAAATCAATAAACTTCTCCCAAAACATGCAAAGCAACTGCCTACCCAGAAATATCCAAAATAGTCCATGCAGATTATGAAGAGACTAACAGCTTCACCCACTTTCTCTGTAAACTCTAGTACTGACTGTGTCTTCTCTGGGGTGCCCGGAGGTGGGTGGGCTCTCTTCTCAAGGCCAGGATGATTTTTCTGTTATTGAGTTATAGGTGAATTCCATTGAGATGTGAGCATAGCCATTGTATGATTTCTATTTTTTTAAATTTGTTAAGGTGTGTTTTATGGCTCAGAATGTAGACTATTTGGGTGAACGTTCCATGTGAGCTTGACAGAATGTATAATCTGCTATTGTTGAATGAGTTCAACTATATCCTTACTGCTTTTCTGCCTGCTGGATCTTCCCCTTACTGATAAAGGAGTGTTGAAGTCTCCAACTATAATAGTGGATTCATTTATTTCTTCTTGCAACTTTTGACTCACATAGTTTGATACTCTGTGTTAGGTGCACACACATTAAGACATAACAATCCTTAACGTGTGTGCACCTAACACAGAGTATGACACCTTTTTCATTATGTATTGCCCCTCTTTATCTCTGATAACTTTCTTTGCTCTGAAGTCTGCTTTGTCAGACTACTCCCACTTTTGATTAGTGTTAGCATAACATATCTTTCTCCATCCCTTTACTTTTAATGTATACGTGTCTTTATATTTAAAGCGGGTTTCTCATAGATGGCATATAGTTGGGTCTTCTGTTTTTATCCATTTTGACAATCTCTGTTTTTTAATTGGTATATTTAGACGCATGACTTTAAAAGTGATTATTGATACAGGTGGATTAATATCTGTCATATTTGTTACTATAATATTGATTGCCCTTATTCTTTGTTCCTCTTTTTGTCTTCCACGTTTTTTCTGCCTTTTGTGGCTTGGAGCATTTTATATGATTCCATTTTCTCTCCTGTCTTAGCGTATCAATTATATTTCTTTTTAAACTTATTTTAGTAGTTGCCCTAAAGTTTTCAAAATACATTTACAACTAATCCAAGTCCATTTTCAAATAACACAATACCACTTTATGGGTTTAGTGTGAATACCTTATAATAACAAAATATTCCTAATTCTTCCCATCTCTTGTATCATTGCTGTCATTTATTCTCTTATATATAAACATACATAAACATACACATATGTAGGTATATATAATCGAATACATTTTTGATGTTATTATTTTGAACAAACTGTTATCTATTAGGTCAATTAAGAATAAGAAAAATAAAATTTTCAGGCCGGGCATGGTGGCTCACACCTGTAATACTAGCACTCTGGGAGGCCAAGGCAGGAGGATTGCTTGAGCTCAGGAGGAGTTCAAGACTAGCCAGAGCAAGAGTGAGACCCTATCTCTACAAAAAATAGAAAAATTAGCCAGGTGTGATGGTGCACACCTGTAGTCCCAGCTACTCAGGAGGCTGAGACAGGAGAATCACTTGAGCCTATGAGTTAGATGTTGCAGGGAGCTATAATGATGCCACTGATCACTCTACTGGGGGCAACAGAGCAAGACTCTGTCTCCAAAAAAATAAAAAAGAAAGAAAGAAAAATAAAATTTTTCATTTTACCTTCACTTATTCATTCTCTGATGTTCCTCCTTCTTTTACGTAGATTTAAGTTTCTGACCTATATCACATTCCTTCTCTCTGAATAACATTTTTTTGTAAGGCAGATCAATTAGCAATAAGTTTCCTCAATTTTTGTTTTAGGAGGTCTTGATGTCTCCTTCATTTTTGAGGGATAATTTCACAGGGTACAGAATTCTGGGTTGGTGGGTTTGCATCTTAACACTTTAAAGACACCCGATTCTTTTTTTCGTTTGCGTGGTTTCTGAGGAGAAATCAGATGTAATTCTTTGCTTCTCCTTAGGTAAGGTGTTTTTTTCCTCTGATTTCTTTCAAGATTTTTCTCTTTATGTTTGCTTTTCTGAAGTTTGAATATGATGTGCCTAGGTTTAGTTTTTTGGCATGTATCCTGCTTTGTGTTCTTTGAGCTTCCTGGATCTGTGGTTTGGTGTCTGACATTAATTTGAGGAAATTCTCGTCATTGATTCAAATATTGCTTCTGTTCCTTTCTCTCTTTCTTCTCCTTCGGGTATTCCCAATACATGTATTTATACCTTCTGTAGTTTTTTCATAATTTGGGGTATTCTATTCCATTTTTTCAGTCTTTTTTCTTTTTGCAGTTTTGAAAGTTTTTATTGTCACATCTTTAAGCTCAGAGATTCTTTCCTCAGCTGTGTCTGGTCTACTAATGAGCCTATCATAGATTCTTTATTTCTGTTACAGTGTTTTTGATCTCTAGCATTCCTTTTTGACTTTTTTTTTTTTTTGGAATTTTCATCTCTTTGTTCACATTATCTATCTTTCTTGTATGTTGTCCACGTTTTGCATTGAAGCCCTAAGCATATTAATCGCGTATTTTAAAAATACTATCTCATGATTCCAACATCCCTGCCATATCTGACTCTGGTTCTGGTGCTTGTTCAGTCTCTTCAAACTGTGTTTTTTTACTTTTAGTGCACCTTGTAATTTTTTGCTTAAAGGTGGGCAGGATGTACCGGACCAAAGGAACTGTGCTAAATAGGCATTTAGTAGTGTAGGGAAAAGGTATGGAAGACAGGGAAGCGTTTTGTAGTCCTATGACTAGTTCCCAGTCTTTTGGTGAACCTGTGCCCAGGCTGTGAACCTCACCAGTGCTTCTCCGTTCCCCCACTACCCAGCCCCACCTATGGTGGGACCAGACGGCTACAGAGGGGCAGAGTTCGTTATTTCCCTTCCCTCAGGTAGGTTAGGCTCTGGTAAAATGGTTTCTCCTGAAGGCAGGCCTTAAGAAGGACAGAATGCTCTTTGGCTGTTTCAAAATGGTTCCCTTTGTCCTTCTCTTCCCAGGGTACAAGGGGACTTTTCTCTGATATTCACAGTGAAGACCTAGTAGAGTTCCTAAAGGTAAAACTCACAGGAGTGTGGGGACTCCCCTGTGACTGGGTTCCGCTAGAGTGTTTAACTCTCTGACACGCCCACACTGCGTTTTAGCAGTTTATCAATGACTGTTCAGGTTTTCTTCTCCCCACAGGTCCCTGGGAGGTTTCTGCTGGTGGAATTCTGCTCTGCTAAGTTGTGATTCTCTGCATCTGCCTGTCTGCCTCTCCAATTTTGGGGGCAGTGGTTTGCTATGTAACTTCACTTCTCCGATGGACCCAAGAAAAGTTGCTGATTTTCAGTTTGTTAAGCTTTTCTACTTGTTTGGACAGAGAGGTGACTTCTAAGCTCCTTACATGCAGGACTGGAAACCGGAAGTCAAATATTTTTACAGAAATAATCATGCAAAATGTATCATAGGAGCCAGCTTCCTGCAGCTGTTTCCCTTCCGCAACTACCAGCCACCCTCTGCCAGGTGTTTTTCCCCTTTCATGATAAAGCCTTGGTGGGATTCAGAGATTACATCAACCTTTTCCAGAGACATTGCACTGAATTATTTTATTCGATCCCTTCAAAAACGTATGTCAGCTGGGTGTTGGTGATCCCATTCCACAGAAGAGGAAATTGGCATTCTGGGGGTGAACAACGTCCCCCAGGTCACACAGTCAGGACACAATCCCAGAGAAAAAAGGAGAAGAAAGGTAGAACCCTAGTGTGGATGTTTTACCCCATCAGGATGAAGTGGCAATACAGATCTCAAAGCAGCAACATTTTGCATTTATAGCCACACCTCAGAGACTTCTGGGTCTAAGACTTTTTCATTCAGCTATTTTCAAAGCACTCTGACTTGCCTTGGAAACAGGTGCATAGGTAGGAGCCTCTGCCTTCTAGAGCCTCATTAGCCAAAGCATGGTCCACAGACCCACAGCATCAGCACGACCTGGGAGCCTGTCAGAAATGCAAAGTCTGGGCATGATGGCTCACACCTGTAGTTCCAACACTTTGAGAGGCTGAGAAGGGAGGATCACTTGAGGCCAAGAGTTCGAGGCCAGCCTGAATAAGAGTGAGACCCCCCCCCCATCTCTAAAAAAAAATAGAAAAACTAGGCTGGCATGGTATGCATGCCTGTAGTCCCAACTACTCAGGACACTGAGGCAGGAGGATGGCTTCAGCCCAGCAGTTGGAAGTTGCAGTGAGCTACAATGATACCACTGCACTCTAGCCTGGGCAACAGAGCAAGACCCTGTCTCAAAAGAAAAAAAAATACATAGTAAGCATTTGTCAAATTTTATTTCGTTAATTAATTGGAGAACTAGCAAGAAGAGGACAATAAAAACTGGAAACAAGGAACTCTAAAATAAGCTTAAGTGAGATCCAAAACTAGTTAATGACCTATAGGGCAATAAAACCACATTCTTCGGGGTTATCTTCTCTACCAGACACAAATCATTTACAGCTCTATTGGACAAAAAAGAATCACTGGCATTTCACTGATTTTTCTACAAGTTAACATCCAAATTTTACAGAGTTAGAAAATATCAAAACCTTAATTAATAATAAATAGTAAACAGTAGGTCAAACAATCCCGGGTTCTCCTAGAATAACACAGTGCTCTGAACAGAAAAGACAGTGTTTAAGGGCAGTTATTCTCAAACTTAAGCTTAAATCAGAATTACCTGGAGGGCTCATCATAGCACAGGGTCTTCATTCGATCCTGGAATTTCTTATTCAGCAGGTTTGAGACAGACACTCAAGATTTGTTCTCAGGTGACACAGGTGCTATTGATCAGGGAGCACACTTTGAGAACCGCTGCTCTTGGATGCCATTGAAGGGAATTGCAGTCATCTTTTTGTCTCATTTCCAAGTTTTGGACAATTTTTCTTAGCAGTTGCCAACATTCAAATATCAGACTTTTTTTTTTTCCCCTCCAAATCCTGATTCTGGCTTCTCTTGAAAAATTAGAAGGTCGGGCAATAGTAAACCTAAACTCTCCCATGGTGACAACTGGCTGCAGCTTAATATTAGCTGCTCCTTTTAGGGGGAACCTTGTTCTCCATTTTGTCACAGTCACCAGTGCCCCTAGCCTGTATCACTAATTTATTTTGTAGGCATTTGATTTTGCTATCCCTGCAAGATAGTGGAGACAAAATGCAGAGCTTGGAGGAGGGGCATCAGCAGGGATGGTGAGTGCTTGTCCCTGAATCCTATCTGATCAGCTTAGGCACCCTGGGCTGTCTTCCCAGAAGTGCAACCTGGGCAATTGCATATGGCCCCACGGTCAGAAGAGCCCCACACTTGGTTTAGTGCTCTGGTATTGCCATCTTGAAATACTTAATAATTTTTGGAGAAGGGGTTCCCACATTTTCATTTTGTATTGGAATCCACATATCATGTAGCTGTCCAGCAGCCACCCCGAAGTTTGGAATCCACCCTTAAAGGTGACCCTCTCATCACCAGATTGCTAAGGAGAGGAAAAGGTAATTCCAGGATCAGAGATCTAGGAAACTTCAGAAACCGTCTCGTTCTGCAGATAAGTTAATTATTTCATTTTATAGCCAGAGCTACTAAGGTTCAGAAAGAAGAAATCGACTTCCTCAAGGTCATGGACAGCCCCTGAAAAGGGAGCCAAATTAGAAATCTAAAGTGGTGAGTCAGTAAAGCAGTGAATACTAAGGCTGCCAATGAGTTTATGTATCTGACATACCCCTGCATACCAATGTGGAACTTCCCGTTTTTCACTTACCCCTATCTCCTTTCAATTGATCTGGTTGAAGCAGAAGAAGGAAACAGATAAAACAGGAAGAGTGGGGGTGTGATCTTTAGACAGATCAAGAAAACTGTATAAACAGACCCATTTTAGGATAAGGATTGGGAAGGAGAAAAATGTTATATACGAACTCCACACTTATGTTTGTTACAACGGACAGACTTTCACCTAAACGCCAAATAAATTGCAGAGGACAAAGGCATTCAGGAAAAACCCAACAATATACTGCCAAATTAAAAATGGTAATCAAGGTTCCAGAAAGCACTTAATTTCAGTTGGCCCCAGTTAGCTGCAAAATAGCTCAATTACTTGTAGGTCTCAGCTGGCTGGTTTTAGGTTAATGGCTACACCCAACCAGGGAGAGAGCTGAGTCCCTGCAGCTGGTTGAGTGGGAAGCTGGAGCGTGGGTTAGGAAAATGCGCAAGCCGCTGGTGGCCTTTCGCCTGTTCACATTGGCTCTTGCAGTGTGGATGGAGTGGACCTGCCTCTACCAGCCATCCAACACCCAGGGATAACCAAGGAACAAGGGCCTGGGTGTCGAGCTGCCTCCGTATATTCACTGTGCTTGGCTTAGTGATGGGTAAGTGGCCCTACACTGGACCAACAAGCATCCTCCCTAAGACTCTTGGCCGCCCCATCAAGAAGTTGCTTCCTATTCCTCTGAGATGGTAAACAATGTAAGTTTGGGGCTATGAGCAGTCTTCTTACTACCATGTCAGGGAAGAACCTATCTAAAAATGAAGTGAAACCATCGCAAGACATAGAGAAAAAGACAGTAATATTATTAGTAATTATTAGTAATATTACTTGAACCCGTGGATCCATCCATGCCTGAAGTTAACCTGCTCCTTCAACTTCTCAACTACATGAGCCAAGGATTTTCTTTTTTGCTTAGGCTAGTCTGAGACAGAGGTCTGTCACTTGCAGCCGAAAATGTCTCACTAATGCAAAGCCTTCCTCCATCCAAGGCACTGTGCTAGGTGCTGGGATTTCAACAATGGACGTGTCATTTCCATCTTCATGGTTCTTAAGAGTCCAGCAGGAAGGATGACAATAAGCAAGCCAGCAATTACACAGATACACAAAACATAATAATTACACACTGGGACTTGTACACAATAGGTGCTTAAAGAGAGATTAAGAAAGGAAGACTACTTTAGACATCACGGTGGGGGAAAACTCTCTGTTGAGTTGTCTTTTGAGTGAGAGTCAGCATAGGAAGAACAGGTGGAGCAGAAGACAGCAACTGCTCTTAGGCCTGAAAGGCCTTCATTCCTTCCAGACCTGAAAGAAGGCCCTCATTTATTCATCCATTCAGGAAACATCTAGTAGGCAGTGTCACAGTGCTAGCCACAGGGAGACAAAGATAAATAGAAGCAGTCCCTGACAAATTGGCAAGATGTGTTAAAAGCTCTAAAAATGTTCAAACCGTTGATTCAACAATTCCACCTCTAGAAATTTAGTCAAAAGAAAAAAACAGGGATGTCTGCAAAGATATAGCTACAAGAATGTTCATTGCAGCATTGTCTATTTTTTCAACTCTTACTGAAATATAACATGTATACTACAAGTGCATGTGTCTTAGTATAAAGTTCAACTATTTTTGCAACCTGAACACACCCATATTATTGGTACTCAGATCAAGAAAGAGAGCATGGCCCGCACTCCGGAAGTCCCCTTTTGTTCCCTCCTAGTCACAAACCCCCTCCTATCAAGGGTAAGTATTAGCCTGACTTCTAACAGTATAAATTAATTTGGCCTCTTTTTAGTCTATATAAATGAAATCACACAGCATGTAATTTTGAGGAAGGGGTTGTGGGAAGGTCCTGGCTTCTTTTGGTTAATCTTGTGTTTGTGAGATTTAACTACATCGTTTATGTAGTTATAGATCGTTTATTCCATGGAGTATTCCATTATTAGAAAGTACCACAATTTATTTATCTTTTCCACTATTTATAGACAATTGGGTCGTTTCCAGATTGAGACTATTATAATCAGTGTCATTGTGAA
>NW_012148864.1:431969-446953 GCF_000956105.1 Propithecus coquereli | reverse complement strand
TTCTTTAAACATCCTGACTACAAGCCTTTGGTCACACTTATGTATGAAAATATCTTCTGCTTTACAGGGTGCCTTTTTACTCTCTTTTGATAAAAAGAAATTCTTAATATTAATATAGTAGAATTTATCTCTTTTATGGTTAGAACGTTTTGAGTCCTATTCACTCTATTGGTCAGAAGCAAGTCAGAGGTCCTACCACACTTAAGAGGATCACAGAAGGACATAAACACCAGAATGGAAATCACAGAGGCCTTCTAAATGGTTCCCTACCCCAGGATCAGAAAAATGTATTCCTCAAAAAGCTTTACTGTTTTCATTTTACATCCAGACCTACAACCTATCTGAAATGTATGTTTATTTATGGTGTGAGGTAGAGATCAAGATAATTTTTTCCATATGACCATGGTTCCCAAATGATGCACCAAGTTACTCTTGGGTGCCACAGAAAACTCACAGAGGCGCCATGGGATATGTCACCTTTTTGTGGGAAGTGCAGTGGCATCTGTTTGATACCACATAACTGTTAGCTTGAAACAGCTCACAGTTGCAACATTAATCATATTACATTCCCTTCAGTGACATTATATTTTTGCAAAACTGGGCTTTTTGAGGTTGCTGTGATAAAAAGTGAGGATGATGGTGTTTGATCTGATTCCAAGGCCTGAGAAGCTGTGTAGTGTAGTGTCCCAGGGGAGCACAAATCCATTAGTAAATACTGTGGTTGTTTAAAAATAAAATAACATTATTTTTTTTCTTTCAATGTATGTGCATTATTTTTTCAAACAGTTACTAAGTTGTTAGGATATAAACATTTATTAAGTTGTTTGGATCTAACTACTTAATAAACAGAAGTGTTTGGTATTTCTTTTGACCTTGGGGCGCCATGAAAAAAATTGCTAAGACACTAAAGTTGCCATGTATGGAGGAAGTTTGGGAACCTTGCTGAGACAGACAGACTCTAGGGCGGGCTCTGTGATTCCCACTCTGGTGTTTACGTTCTTCTGTGATCCTCCTCTTTTGAGTGTGGTAGGATCTCTGTCTTGCTTCTAACTGACAGGGTACAGCAAAGGTGACAAGACAATGTGTACAGCACATGATTATTTTACACGAGACCATAATACCCGACTTGGGAGGATTCTCTCCCTCCCCTGTTGGCTGTTAAGGAGGCTGCCTTGCTATGAGTTACTCCATGAAGAGGGCCATGTGGCAAGGAGGTGACGGTAGCCTCAAGCCATTAGCCAGCAAAAAACTGAGGCCCTCTGTTTGGCAGTCTGAAAGGAGTTGAATTCTGCCAATAATCACATGAGTTTGAAGCAGATCCTTCCCTAGTCCAGCCTCAGATGAGACTGCAACCCTGGCCAGCACCCTGATTGCAGGTCTGTAAGACCCTGAGGCAGAGGGTGCAGTAGAGCCATGCCCAAACACTGTCTACAGAAACTGGAAGTTAATAAGTGTGTGTTGCATTAAGGTGCAAGTTTGTGGTAATATTGTTATATATTGTTATACAGCAATAGCTTACTAGTATGCTAACCATATGGATATCTTATTCATCCAGCATCATTTAGTGAAAAGATAATTCTTTGCAGTGTCAAGCATTTTCATAATAGTGATAAGTAGAAACTACCTGAATTTCTTTTTTTTTTCTTTTGTTTTTTTAGACAGAGTCTTGCTCTGTCACTCAGGCTAGAATGTCATAGCATCAGCCTAACTGACAGCAACATCAAACTCCTGGGCTCGAGCGATCCTCCTGCCTTGGCCTCCTGAGTAGCTGGGACTACAGGCACCTACCACCACACCTGGCTAATTTTTTCTATTTTAAGTAGAGATGGGGTCTCACTCTTGCTGAGGCTGATGTCAAACTCCTGGCCTCAAGAGATCCTCCTGCCTCAGCCTCCCCGAGTGCTAGGATTACAGACGTGAGCCACTGTGCCTGGCCAGAAACCACGTAAATTTCTAATAAATAGATTATGACACATTTTATCCACATGATGGAATAATAGATGGCTATGTGGAAGATATCCAATAACATGGGAAAGTTTTCACAATTAATTATTAAGTGAAAAAATGAGTTATAAAATCATATGTTCAATTACGCCCTAATTGTGTAAAATGTGAGTATTGTGTGTATTTGCATTGTAAAAAGACTATTAAAAACGCCTTTGGGAGAGAGAGGATTACAAGTGTTTAACAACTTTTTCGTGTGTTTTAAAAATTTCCTGCAGAGAAATTGCCAGCAAATTTCCTACAGAGAGAACACATTACATTTATACACACACAAATTCATACACACATATTTTTTAAATCAAAGAGCAGTCCCTGTGTTGAAGGAATTTATAGTGTGGCAGAAGGAGACAGGCTGTAGACAAATAAGAGTACAATAAAGTTAGGGATTGTGTGTTCAGGATCCTTTAGAGACACAACTCAAACCATCTCAACACTGAAGGGGAAGATATGGACTCACGGACTGTGATTGGCCTTGCTTGGGTCATATGTCATCCTTGGGTCAATTATAGCCTACAGAATGCAGGTTCCTAGGCCAGGATCATGAGCCCACCGTATAAGCCCTACCTGTCATCAGCACCAGGTGGCAAGGGGGAGGGGAGGAGGTCTTCCCAAAGGCAAGAAAGAGGGTGCTGTGACCAGAAAAAGAAGAGGGATGAGAAAGGCGATTGTGAGAGACCAAGCGAGAAGCAGGTAGTTTTGCCTGGAGGAGGAGCAGGGCAAAGGCACAGAGGAAGTGATACTTATGTTAAGTGTTCAAAGATGGGGAGATGTTTCCAGGAAGCGGGGGTCAGGAGGGCACCTGGGCGGAAGGGAGAGTGTGAGCAATGGGGAAGGAAGCCAGAGACGTAGACAGAGACCAGCTCTGGAAGTGGCTTCCTTGTCAGGTGAAGGTGCTGAGTCTTTATCCCAAGGGCAGTGGGGGAGCCCCAGAGGAATGAAGACAAGGATGGGTGTGTCTGATCACCTTTGCTTCCCCAGCAAAGTACAGCGCCTGACAAATACCTTTACCAGCAAGAATGGCAATGATGGTGCTGTCTCCTCCACTATACACCGTGGCTGTGCAGTGGCTGGGAGGAGGGTGGAGGATGGATTTGAGGGCCTTTGATAGTAGCCTTCACTAAACTGGTGTGTTTCAAATGCTTTTGACCATGATCCTCTTAGTAAGAAATGCATTTTACATGACAATTCAACAGAATTTCACTGAATTGCGTTAAAAATAAAACCAAAACCAAAAACCACTGCCCTAGACTGCCAACTCCACCATGACAGTGACCAGGACTGCATGGCTCTTGGTTACCACCATAGCCTCAATGTCTGGCACTATGCTTGTCCCGTGGCGGGACCATAATATTGCTGTTGTTACTAAGTGCCTATTTACTGAATGAACAGATGCTGATACCGAGAAATGATTCAAAATGCTTGCAAACTGCAAAGAGTCATACAGATGCAAACAACTGTTGGTTAGCAACCAACTCAGACCCTATTTAGGAGTCTGTATGTTAGACAAATGGCCAGAGCAGACAGTGGGAGGTGGTGCCGAGGGCAGAGGAGGATTAATGCCAACACCATGCCCTGCATTTCAATGATTCATGCTACTTCCTGGGCCAAGGTCCCCTTCTAAAACCCCACATCCTCTTTTACAGACTGTGAGTGATTTCAATAGCTTATGGGGAACCATGATTCAGAAACTGGAGATCAGAGGGTTTTCTTTGATGACCTGAAGAATTGCATTTCAAAGCGAGTGCAACAAATGCACAAGGTAGTCTTTCCCTCTGAATGAAGACATGGGTTTAAAACTAGGAGTAGTAAAAGGCACAGGCGCACAGACACACGCAGAGAAAAAAAGTCACGCTATAGATATCTTGAAAGCACATTTGGCTCAGGGAGGGTCTCCAAGGACCACTTACGCCCATCATTTCCTTCCCACCTCTTGAAGCTTATTGATCAGTATCAGTTGCAAAGCTCTTCCCCTGCGTTCCCTGTAACCAAAGTTCTCTAAGTAAAAAGCCAAGCCAAAGAAACAACTTAAAAAGGAGCAATTTGCCTAAAGATTAGCAATACTAACTGGGGCTAAGCAATGACTTCCTCCCAATGCCAATATTCCTGCAAGGCTTAAGGATGAAGACCTCATTTGACGAAGGGCTTGTCAGAAGAAATAATGATTTTCTGTCTTTCTCAAGGAGCCGGAAACCTTCGTAGTAGACGAAGTCGTCATTAAATATCTTTAGTTCAGGACTGCACTTTTAGTTTAATAGTTACAGATGACTGTGGAGCGATTTCCAATTCCAGTCACATGGAGCCTTTTTCATTCAACAAACAAGCAGAGTCACGATCAAGGGACTTTGGGACCAGGCGGGGTTGGGTTAGATTCCAGTCGCATGCCTTTTGAGTAATCACTCAAGTTAATGAGCACAGCTCCCTGATCCTCAAACTCCTCAGCTGTAAAATTTCAAAGGTGCTCTTGAGGATTAGAAAAAAATATGGAAAAGAATTCAGCACTGTACTTGGCACATCACAAGTGTTCCATGAACAGTGGTCGTGATGATGGTGGTGATGATGATAATGATAGTAATGATCTTTATTGTTTTGTTATAATGCAATATGAAGAAATATAAGATCAAGTTCATATCCAGAATCCAGTTAAGAAGATGAGCTGCTTTCTCAAATAATGACAGTACCAAGCGGTATTTGAGAATGATTTGCACATTCCTGTCTTCTTGTCTTTATACAAGCTGTTCCATCAACTGGAAAAGACCTTACCTGCCATGTTCACCTCTTCCAATACAGCCAGAGTTCATTTCAAATGCTGTTATTCTCTGAAGCTCTCCTTGGTCACTCGAGTGCTGAGCAAGCTCTCCTGCAAGCCCCAGCTACAGTTCTACCCTTCATTTGTGTAAGATTCCCCCAGAGCTTTTCAAAAAATACTGCTTTTTAATTGAGTTAATTTGAGTGAGTTTCTACTGCTTGCAACCAAAAGAGCTTTGATTCAGGTATTGCTGCTAAGTGTGGTTTTAGACATACTGTGCGTGGGGGGGGTGTTGGAAACAGAGGGAGGATGCAAGCAAGCTGGGCAGAAAGTGTGGATGTGAGTATCACAGTCTAATCATTGATGCTGGTTCAGAACCAACGAGATCTCTACAGAGGGGGAAGATAGAGGAGAGAAAAGACTGGAAAGATGACTCATTTTAAGAAGAACTAAGATAAATTCTTGGCCCCCTAAATGAAAGCACACTACTGTTGAGCACTTAGCATGTGTAGCCAGGCAGGCACCACCTAGGTACTGGGAGAGAATGCGGGGAAGAGTGAGACACAGTCTTTACCCTTCAAGGAAATCATAGTTCCACCTACAATACCCACTGAGTACAGATCAAGTGCAAGGACAACTATCTTGCAATTCTTTCTCTCAGGTGTCTTTTTGCCAAAGATGGAAGACCAGGACAGATGATACCAAATGTTACAGTTGAAAGTGCCTTGTAAATGGAAAATGGCTTTGTCAATACAATTGATGTTAGCATTCAGACCAGGAGTAGTAACAGTCCACATTTCCAGTTCAGTATGGAGAACCTACCATGCCAAGAACAGTGGCAAAGCTTTGACACATATTTATTCTTTGAAGAAAAAAAAAAGCACCCTAAAATTAGGTGCTATGATCCCATTTTACAGATAAAGAAATGGAGCCTCAGAGATACTAAGTGTTTATCCAAGGTCACAAAGTCAGCGAGTAGCAGAACCAGAAGTGAACCATACGTGGTCAGCTGATATTCGACAGAAATGCCAAGGTAAGTCAATAGAAAAAGAATGACCCGTTCAAATAGTACTGGAAAAAGTGGATATCCATATTGAAAAAGAATGAGGGCGGGGCTAGGCACAGTGGCTCACACCTGTATTCCTAGCATTTTGGGAGGCCGAGGAGGGAGGATCACTTGAGGCCAGAAGTTCTAGACCAGCCTGAGCAATAATATTGAGACCCTGTCTCTACAAAAAAATATTTAATAGTTGGGTGTGGTGGCGCGCACCTGTAGTCCCAGCTACTCGGGAGGCTGAGACAGGAGGATCGCTTAAGCCTAGGCATTGGAGGTTGCAGTGAGCTATGATGATCCCACTGAAAGGAATGTTGACTTTTAACTCACATCATACACAAAAATTAACTTGAAATAAAAGCCAAAACTATAAAACTTCTAGAAGAAAGCATAGGAGAAAATGTTCACAACTTTGAGGTAGACAAAGATTCATGGACAGGACACAAAAGCATAAACCAAAAGAGAAAAAAAAAATTGATAAATTAGATTTCATCAAAATAAAAAAAAAATTTTGAACTCTGAAAGACACAATTAAGAAACTGAAAAGACAGTCACAGTCTAGAAGAAGATATTTGCAATGAAAATATCAGATTAATGATTTGTACCCAGAATATATAAAGAACTCTTAAAATTCAATGAAAAGAATGCAACTCAATAATAAAAAAAATGCACAGAATATTTGAACAAACTCTTCAAATCGATGATACATGAAAGGCCAGCAAGTACATGAAAAGATGTTCAACATGATTAATTATCAGGGAAATGCAAAGTAAAATTGCTAATGAGATATCACTTTATACCACTTAGAATAACATTCAACTTTGGAAAACAGTTTGGCAGTTTATTATCACTCACCCTATGACCCAGCAATTCAACTCCTAAGTATTTTCCCAAGACAAATTAATACATATGCCCAGAAAAAGATTTGTGCATGAATGAACATAGCAACCATATTCATAGCAATCAAAATTGGCAATAACTCAAATGGCTACACAGATTGTGGTACAGCCATATAATAGTATATTACTAAGCAGTAAAAAAGAGCTATCAAAATATGCAACAACACTGATGACTCCTTCCTTCATGCTGAGTGAAGGAAGCAGAAGCAGCTCTACAATTCAATGTATATGAATTGCTATTAATAGCAAAGGCAAAACCAAGCTGTACTGACAGAAAGTAGATTAGTGGTTGCCTAGGGTTGGGGTGGGGCAGGGGATTGGCCAGAGGGGACAGGAGGGAGTTTTCTGAGGGGTTGGAAATGTTCTCAGTCTTGATTGTGGTGTGTGCATACATTTGTCAAAATTTGTCAAGTTACATGTACACATAAAATGGATTCATATTCTATATGTCAATTATACCTCAAAAAATGATTTTTAAACAAAGAGCCTCGTGGCTGGGCCTGATGGCTCATGACTGTAATCCCAGCACTCTGGGAGGCCGAGGCAGGAGGCTCACTTGAAGTCAGGAGTTTGAGACCAGCCTGAGCAAGAGCGAGACCTCATCTCTGCTAAAAATAGAAAAAATTAGCCAGGCATGGTGGCGCACACCTGTAGTCCCCAGGTTCTCGGGAGGCTGAGGCAGGAGGATGGCTTGAGCCCAGGAGTTTGAGGTTGCCGTGAGCTAGGATGGGGACGCCACTGCATTCCAGTCAGGGTGACAGAGCGAGGCGCTGTCTCAAAAAAAAAAAGAAAGGCGCCTCGAAACATGCTGAATTGTTCCACAGACGCTGTGGCAGACAGAGTACCTGTATGAGTAGACAGATATGCTGCGGCAGAAACATGGAAGTAAGAAAGAACGGGATACCTTCGGGAAGAGATTCTTTTGTAAAAATCGCTCTCAGCTTTCACGCATGCCCTTAGAGTT
The DNA here is from genome assembly GCF_000956105.1 of Propithecus coquereli. Lineage (NCBI taxonomy): Eukaryota > Metazoa > Chordata > Mammalia > Primates > Indriidae > Propithecus > Propithecus coquereli. Next base: position 439,286 of record NW_012148864.1, on the reverse strand, counting down.
TGGCCAATCGCTTCTTGGATCCCCTGTTAGAAACGGAGTGTTGGCCTGGCAGGAGCAGAGCTGCAGAAAGGGTGACAATATGGAAAAAGGGCCTGGGGCGCAGGACAGATGATCTCTCTTGGTTCTGAGCTCTCTGTCAAAAACCTCACGGCCTCTCTCCTCGTCCCTGCCCACTGCCTTGGAATTCCAGTCTCATGGCCCAGAGACAGCAAGTAACTGTCAGCCCTGAGTGCCTTCCCCTCCTCCTTCAGGGCAGCCACGGGAAACACTGCATGGAATAAACCCTGCCAGTCACAGCCATCAGACATTCTCAGCAGTACTGTTCTTTTAAAAAACTGGAAAGTTGGGTTGAGGAGTTTGGGGCTATTATTAGCACCAAACACTATAAAAAGGAAATGCCACTGATAATCTTAGATGGCTGTATTTTTATACAGAATAATTCCAGCTTCCTTCTTAGAGTTCTCAGTCATAAGAAATTCTTAATAAAAATACTACCTAAGGTCAAACGCTGAAACCCAGCTTAACATTGCTGAAATCCTTTGGGGACTATTCGAGTCAGGACTGACTGGGAGAACTCAGATTGCATTTCTAGCCCATTTTTATGGCTGCTTCCTTCTGAGTTGTTTGTGTCTGTTCTACCAGAAAAAAAAATTGATAAATCAGCCAATGTATGAATATTTATTTGCACTGATTATATGGAGACAGCATAGCAAAGGGGTTAGCGTGCAGGCCTTTATCAGACTTACCTGAACTCCACCCTTTTGTGGCATCAGGTAGGTTGTTCAGCCCTGCTTAGCTTCCTCTACGAAATGGGCTGTGAACCCTATTAGCTAAGGCCTGGTGTCTGCCACTTAGCAAATTTTCAGCAAATGTTAACTTATTATTATTGTTGTTGTCGTTATTATGTATTCAGTTATACCTCCTAGCCTTTGAGAATCCTATACTCTTGTCTTGCTACACAAAGCATACAGACAGGACAATGAGAGAGTAACAGAAACAGTGATACCTTGTATTGGAGAAGCTGTTAAAAAAAATGTACTTTTATTTTTCATACACTTCTGGCCCTTTGCTTTGAGCTTCATTGAGGAGCAATTTATTAATATATGTCAAAATCCTTAAAATGTGTTTGCTCTTTGACCCAGATTCCCTCTAGAAATTTTTTTAAGAAAACAATTAAGTTTGTGGGCAAAGATTTAGCCTGGATATTACTTACAGCAAATATTTGGCAACAGTCGAAATGTCCAACAACAGAAGTTAAATGCATATTTAAGCATTATAATTTGTGAACATTTCTACAAAGCAGGTCACAGAACAATATATACAGTGTGGGTCCACTTCGAGGGTAAGACCTGGTGTGGCATTTTTTGATACATAATCATTGTACATGTTTTTGGGGTATGTGTGATATTTTGGTACATGTATACAATGTGTAGTGATCAAATCAAACTAATCAGCTATCTATCACTTCAAACATTTATCATTTCTTTATGTTGGGAGCATTTCAAATCTTCTCGCTGTTTTCAAATATACAATAAATTTTTGTTAACTATAGTCACCCTACAGTGCTGTCGAACACTAGAACTTATTCCTTCTGTCTAACTTTGTGTTTGTACCCACTAACCAACCTCTCTTCATTCCCTGCCCACTTTCCCAGAAATAATGTTTTTATTAAGGATTTGTTGTAACCGGAAACTCTAAGAAGGAAGCTTAAATGATTTCCATATAAAAATACAGATATATAGATATCTATACACATGTATAGAAAAGGTCTATAGGCCTTGGCTTAACAATGGTTTTGTGTGTGGGTGGAGCTTTTGAGTGGGCTTTCTGGTTTCATTCATTTGTATTTCTTTTTCTTTCTTTCTCTGCTGCTTGAATCGGAATCATTTATTTGCATTTCTGTAGAGAAGTACTGCTTTCATATAAGGAAAAAAACAAAAAATTAGAAAATACCAAGAATTTGATCAACCTAGAAAACAGAAAGAGAGAACAAATATAGCACAATAGGTAAAGTGAGCAGTAATTTGGTCTTTACTTGACATTTATAAGGATTCTAGGCCCTTTATCTACCTTCCCACGAATGCGTTGACTCACTGTGTGACACTGACCAACTTCTTCCCATCTCTGGCCCTCGGCTTTCCATGTGTAAAATGCAAGGGTTGGGCTAGGGGTGGGATGGCCAATGACTTTTACCTTGAGTGCCAACTCTGTATCATTGCTAGGGACTGCCTGGGCCACCTCTGTGATGACAAGGAATGTCTGATAGGAGGTGACAACTCTGTGGTTAACAGTGTCTGCATGGACATGAGAATAAGGAATAACACGGAAGGGCCGTGCAGTTCCCATATGTCTATGTAGATTAGGTAACTTAAAGGTCTCATACATCTCTATGAGTCTGGGGCATCTTTAAGCAAAAATACTAATCTGAATTTGGAAAGTTATCGTGGCTAGGGGTACCTAACTCCATGTGTTCATTTTCTGGTTAGGTTGCAGTGGATCACTAATCTCACTTCGCGGGACCCAAGACTTAACTTGAGATTTACTGAAGGAGAAAATGGCCGTGATAGTTGTGTCTCAATTGTATGTGCACCCATGACCTCCCATCCCAAGGACCAGGAATGAACCTGCAGCTGTTGTTTCAACTTCTTCAACCTGAAACAATTCGAAAGCCACAGCTGTTTCAGGCATAAACCTAATCCTGGCTTTGTCCTTGGTTCACGTCTCATGTTTCATGGTCTTCTCTTCTAGGGGTTGTTTCACAGAAGGCCACTTTCAATCATTAGCCTCCTGGAAAGCAGAAGTGCTGAGTGCACCTTCCTCAGCGGACTTTCCAGCATGAAGTGGAGCCCATTCCTGACTTGACTCAGTGGAAAGGCCCACAGAGGGGTGACGACAGTCCGAAAGTCACGTGTTAAGTTCAAACCGACACTCGGCTTGGCCCACTGGCAGGCAAACACGGATTCTCTTGCAGAAACCAGCCGCTGGCTCTCAGTGGCTTGGCTATTTGGAGGAAGGGGCAGTCCGGAGGGCATTACTGCATCTCTACTTAACCACACTAATCTACCGTAGCTTCCACGGAGAACAGCAGGCTGTATTCAGAGATCTCAGCGACAGCTGTGCCTTCCAAACCAAGACACTGTTCAGAAAGATGATCCGAATGTGGGCTGTGTGTTTCAGCAGGATTTGGAGGGACTTTCCTACTCAAAAGGCCCTTTGTGTGCTTTTAAAAGACAGGGCATTAACCTCACGCGTGGCTAAAGCATGATGGATGACTCGGAGTTCTCGATTTACGTTTGGCTGGTGGCCAGAGCCGAACCGTCGGAACGCCTGAGCATCGGATGGACAGCGCCCAGCTTGTTCAGACTTGTTTCTGATGGAGCACGTGGATCCCTGGGCTTTGGCTACGTCCAGGCTTGATGCGCTAAACAAGGCCAGACTATGCCAAAGGCTGACTCCAGGGTTCCTCTCAGGACAGCAGAATTCAGTGTCCTCAATCGGTCCCCTCTTTTTTCATCTTTGTTCATATTCAGCATCTTTATCTACTTCAGGGTCTCCTCCAACCTCTGCCCATTTGTTGCAAGGTGTGGTCCTGCCCAAGACTCGGGCATCAGGAGCACAGGGCCCGCGTTCAAGTCGCTTCTACCCAGCTACCTAGAGTTCCCTGCTTGGACCTGTGGCCTTCTCAGTAAGACGCTTTGCAAGTGAGATGCGATTCTGGATTCGTCAGCACTCTGGATGGTCTTCTTAGGCCAGGAGGAGTCAGAAGTTGCTGTGCTGTACTGCCTATACTGGGCTGGCGCCATCATGTGAGCGTGTGAGATGCCCCCAGGCTGGAGCCAGTGGAGTTACCGCGCTCTTCTCTGGGTTACCTGGGTTCTGCTGTTGCGTCAAAGAGGAGCTGTTTGATGTTGGATGAGTCAGTTGCTCCTGGCTGGGCCTCAGTTTCTCGACCGTTCGCTTGTGTTTTTCGTGAAGCTCAAAGGAGAAAGCAAAGCATTCTGAAAGGCTTTGTACAAATGTGAGGAGGTGGTAGTGGCCAGTATCCTCCTAACAACTGTTCCATCACACCTCGAGGAGAGAGGGAAGCTAAATACTGGGGCAGGACACACTTATTTCCCTCCCAATCGGTTTTTCAAGTTTGGCCTTGTTCTAGCAGCTTGGAGGATTCCAAACGGGTGTCCCAGAGACATATAAAATAGAGCAAAGAGGGGATGCATTGAGCTGTTGCTAATAACACAAGAGGGAAACACCTGGCACAACTGCTGCTATTAATAATAATAATGGCAAACACGTTTGTATTTGTATGCACCCAACACTGTGTGTAAATTATTAATCATCCACAGCAATCCTATGAGGTGTGTACAATTATTAATATTATTCCTATTGTACAGAAAAGAAAACTGAGATTCAGAGGGGTGACGTTACTAACTGTCACATAGCCCCCAGAATGGTGGAGCCAGTAGTCTTTCTCAGATGTGCCTGATCCCAAAGCTGGTAGATATTCTTAAACACTATGCTATGCAGCCTCAATGCAGGGGAAACACTGCAGTGCGAAAAGCATTCCCTGGGACTCAGGATGTTGGCTGGCTCCTGACACCATGTGAGGGGACTTTTTATATGTCCTGTGTTTTTCCAGACTAATTTGCAAAAAATAAAAACCCACCACCACCACGACAGCAACACAAATCCTTGAACTAGCTAACTGGCTCAGGAACCAGTGTGGGTGTGAAGACAAGCCCTGGGGTGAATGGAACCGAAGACTCCAACAGTGTCAGGATTCTCTCTCTGTCTTCCTATCTCTGCTTCTGTGTTGGACTCATTTGTTCCTACCAAAGATGGGCTTTAGCCAAACCAGAGGCAGCATGGCCACGGGCAGCTCCAAACTCACATTCTTAGAGAATCATTTTCCATGAAGTTGCCCCAGCCTGTTCACTTAGAAAAATCCTTGTTCAGATTTTTGTGAAGGCTCTGACTGGCTTGCTGGGTGGGTCACCCAACCCTGTACCAGTGACGAGGGGCACTGTTGTGACCAGCTGCACCAGTACTAAAGGATCCCCCAAAGGAATAAGTAGAGGTGGGAGGTGATTCTCACAAGTGGAGGGAAAATGTAGCACAGTCCCCCCATTGTGCTCTGGCAGGTAGAGATGAAATTAGGGATGTATTGGGGGCCCCTTTAATCTTGCAGCTACTTTTTGTACTTTCTTCCATCCTAAGCTAGCTCAGGATCCGGTTGGGGTGTCCATATCTGTGGAAGAAAGAACTTAATCTGAGAGTTGCAGTGGATCTGAGGTGGGTCCCACTCCAGTAAGGAACAAGGGGTTTGTCAGCAAGGACGACAGGGTGGAGCAGAAAGAGGGCTGAGTTTGGAGGCAGACAGACTTGAGTTCAGTTCTTAACTCTTCCATCATTTGTTGGGTGCCCTTGGATAAGTCACTTCACCTCTTGGAATCTTCAGTTTTTTCATTGGTTAAGGAGAGGTGGTAACATTTATTTACGAGCTTGTTATGAAGACTCAGTGAGATAATCATATAAACTATCAGATACAGTGGCACATAGTAGGTGATCAACAAAGTATAGCTTCTATTAATTAATTCAACGAATATTTATTGAGTGTGCAATACACTGTAGGCACAGTGATAAGAGTTGAGGATAATGCATCAAGCGAGAAATATAATGTTCCTATTCTCTTGCAGTTTCTAGCAGTGGGGGTTGGTGGGGAAAAAGTAAATGAGGAAATAAACAAGATAATTATAGATGATAATGAGTGCTTTGAAAAAATGAAATTCTTTCTATGCTTATCTTTCTATTAGGGTAAAAACCCTCCTGTGAGGGTTGCTGAACCCCCCTGTTCAATCTCTCTCCACCCTTTTATCTATGAGTTGGGACCCACTCTCAAAGAGACTTCGGCAATTTCCTCAAGCTTGAACTTGGAAAGACATTGAACCATTGACTCTTAAAGTGACATAGAGAAGAGAAAGGAAAGGAAAATGGGATGTTAGCTGGAGGAAATTCCTGATGCTGTCCTATACCTCCAAACATCTTTTTCAAAATCACTCAGGAAGCCTTTAAAAGATACAGACTCCCAGATCCCATCCTTAAATATTCAAATTCTAGAAATCCAGGGTGTTGCTTTTTTTTTCAAATTTTCCTGGTACTTCATATGGGCAATCAGACATGAGAAGCACTGCTTGTCAGCCAGGCTGTGAATTCCATTAGTCAGTGAGGTTCAGAATGCAGGGCTGCATCTGTTCTTTTATTGGCCACCATAATTTATTTTTCTAGTTTCTAGGAGAAGATATTGGTCCTGGTTGGCCCCCAAGGAGTTGAGAATCTAGCAGGAGTTATAAACAAAGGTTCTATGGGAACATAAAGTAGGAACAATTAACTTAGCCTTTGAAGGTTTGAGAACACTTTCTGGAGGGGAAGAGTTCTGGATTAGTTAGAATTTAATTCAGCTGCATGTGACAGAGAACACAAAATTATAATGGATTAAGCCAGATAGAGATTTATTTTTCTCCTATATAGAAGTCTTGAGGAAAGTAAACCAGTATGGTGCTCCTTTCTTGTTTTCGTACCTTCTTCAGCATAAAGCCTGTGTGGCCCAAAACGGTTGCTCGGATTCCAGCCATCTCTTCCACATTCCTGCCAGTAGGAAGGACAAAGGGGCAAAGAAGAGCATAACCGCTCCCTTTAAGGATATTTTCTTGACGTTGCACATGAAATGTTCATTGATAAGTTATATTCCAGAACTTAGGTACTCGGCAACACCTTGCTTCAAGAGATGACACAAAGTCTTTATGTAGAATGGCCATGTATATAGCTAAAAATTTAGGGTTCTATTACCAAAAAAGAAAAGGAGAGCAGCCATTGAGAGATAAGTGGCAGATCTCTACGCTGAGACCTGAAGTATGCATAGCAATTTGGCAGGGGAAATCACAAAGTAAGGACTGTGCAGAAAGGAGAACTAGTGTGTATGCTGCCCCCGCCTGGCAGGGAGGGACACCACGCAGCACTCTTCTACCCACATGCTCCATTCAGCATCCTTCATATTGTGATCCAGAGTCCTCCTGGGATGCGTCCGCCACCCTAGCTATTTAGTGCACAGATCTAAAATGACCACAGCACAATTCTGACATCAAAATCCTTCATGTTGCTGGAATAATGGCTGCTTAGAGAAAACTCCTCCTTTTGATCTGTCAGTAAGAGAGGTCACCCTGAGATCTCATCACTGAAATTTACTAGGACAAATTACTGAAACCAATTTGGAAGAAACTACAACCCCAGCCCTTTCTTATGATGAATTATGGCATATCTGCC
>NW_012148864.1:426044-431919 GCF_000956105.1 Propithecus coquereli | reverse complement strand
GGAAACACTGCATGGAATAAACCCTGCCAGTCACAGCCATCAGACATTCTCAGCAGTACTGTTCTTTTAAAAAACTGGAAAGTTGGGTTGAGGAGTTTGGGGCTATTATTAGCACCAAACACTATAAAAAGGAAATGCCACTGATAATCTTAGATGGCTGTATTTTTATACAGAATAATTCCAGCTTCCTTCTTAGAGTTCTCAGTCATAAGAAATTCTTAATAAAAATACTACCTAAGGTCAAACGCTGAAACCCAGCTTAACATTGCTGAAATCCTTTGGGGACTATTCGAGTCAGGACTGACTGGGAGAACTCAGATTGCATTTCTAGCCCATTTTTATGGCTGCTTCCTTCTGAGTTGTTTGTGTCTGTTCTACCAGAAAAAAAAATTGATAAATCAGCCAATGTATGAATATTTATTTGCACTGATTATATGGAGACAGCATAGCAAAGGGGTTAGCGTGCAGGCCTTTATCAGACTTACCTGAACTCCACCCTTTTATGGCATCAGGTAGGTTGTTCATCCCTGCTTAGCTTCCTCTACGAAATGGGCTGTGAACCCTATTAGCTAAGGCCTGGTGTCTGCCACTTAGCAAATTTTCAGCAAATGTTAACTTATTATTATTGTTGTTGTCGTTATTATGTATTCAGTTATACCTCCTAGCCTTTGAGAATCCTATACTCTTGTCTTGCTACACAAAGCATACAGACAGGACAATGAGAGAGTAACAGAAACAGTGATACCTTGTATTGGAGAAGCTGTTAAAAAAAATGTACTTTTATTTTTCATACACTTCTGGCCCTTTGCTTTGAGCTTCATTGAGGAGCAATTTATTAATATATGTCAAAATCCTTAAAATGTGTTTGCTCTTTGACCCAGATTCCCTCTAGAAATTTTTTTAAGAAAACAATTAAGTTTGTGAGCAAAGATTTAGCCTGGATATTACTTACAGCAAATATTTGGCAACAGTCGAAATGTCCAACAACAGAAGTTAAATGCATATTTAAGCATTACAATTTGTGAACATTTCTACAAAGCAGGTCACAGAACAATATATACAGTGTGGGTCCACTTCGAGGGTAAGACCTGGTGTGGCATTTTTTGATACATAATCATTGTACATGTTTTTGGGGTATGTGTGATATTTTGGTACATGTATACAATGTGTAGTGATCAAATCAAACTAATCAGCTATCCATCACTTCAAACATTTATCATTTCTTTATGTTGGGAGCATTTCAAATCTTCTCGCTGTTTTGAAATATACAATAAATTTTTGTTAACTATAGTCACCCTACAGTGCTGTCGAACACTAGAACTTATTCCTTCTGTCTAACTTTGTGTTTGTACCCACTAACCAACCTCTCTTCATTCCCTGCCCACTTTCCCAGAAATAATGTTTTTATTAAGGATTTGTTGTAACCGGAAACTCTAAGAAGGAAGCTTAAATGATTTCCATATAAAAATACAGATATATAGATATCTATACACATGTATAGAAAAGGTCTATAGGCCTTGGCTTAACAATGGTTTTGTGTGTGGGTGGAGCTTTTGAGTGGGCTTTCTGGTTTCATTCATTTGTATTTCTTTTTCTTTCTTTCTCTGCTGCTTGAATCGGAATCATTTATTTGCATTTCTGTAGAGAAGTACTGCTTTCATATAAGGAAAAAAACAAAAAATTAGAAAATACCAAGAATTTGATCAACCTAGAAAACAGAAAGAGAGAACAAATATAGCACAATAGGTAAAGTGAGCAGTAATTTGGTCTTTACTTGACATTTATAAGGATTCTAGGCCCTTTATCTACCTTCCCACGAATGCGTTGACTCACTGTGTGACACTGACCAACTTCTTCCCATCTCTGGCCCTCGGCTTTCCATGTGTAAAATGCAAGGGTTGGGCTAGGGGTGGGATGGCCAATGACTTTTACCTTGAGTGCCAACTCTGTATCATTGCTAGGGACTGCCTGGGCCACCTCTGTGATGACAAGGAATGTCTGATAGGAGGTGACAACTCTGTGGTTAACAGTGTCTGCATGGACATGAGAATAAGGAATAACACGGAAGGGCCGTGCAGTTCCCATATGTCTATGTAGATTAGGTAACTTAAAGGTCTCATACATCTCTATGAGTCTGGGGCATCTTTAAGCAAAAATACTAATCTGAATTTGGAAAGTTATCGTGGCTAGGGGTACCTAACTCCATGTGTTCATTTTCTGGTTAGGTTGCAGTGGATCACTAATCTCACTTCGCGGGACCCAAGACTTAACTTGAGATTTACTGAAGGAGAAAATGGCCGTGATAGTTGTGTCTCAATTGTATGTGCACCCATGACCTCCCATCCCAAGGACAAGGAATGAACCTGCAGCTGTTGTTTCAACTTCTTCAACCTGAAACAATTCGAAAGCCACAGCTGTTTCAGGCATAAACCTAATCCTGGCTTTGTCCTTGGTTCACGTCTCATGTTTCATGGTCTTCTCTTCTAGGGGTTGTTTCACAGAAGGCCACTTTCAATCATTAGCCTCCTGGAAAGCAGAAGTGTTGAGTGCACCTTCCTCAGCGGACTTTCCAGCATGAAGTGGAGCCCATTCCTGACTTGACTCAGTGGAAAGGCCCACAGAGGGGTGACGACAGTCCGAAAGTCACGTGTTAAGTTCAAACCGACACTCGGCTTGGCCCACTGGCAGGCAAACACGGATTCTCTTGCAGAAACCAGCCGCTGGCTCTCAGTGGCTTGGCTATTTGGAGGAAGGGGCAGTCCGGAGGGCATTACTGCATCTCTACTTAACCACACTAATCTACCGTAGCTTCCACGGAGAACAGCAGGCTGTATTCAGAGATCTCAGCGACAGCTGTGCCTTCCAAACCAAGACACTGTTCAGAAAGATGATCCGAATGTGGGCTGTGTGTTTCAGCAGGATTTGGAGGGACTTTCCTACTCAAAAGGCCCTTTGTGTGCTTTTAAAAGACAGGGCATTAACCTCACGCGTGGCTAAAGCATGATGGATGACTCGGAGTTCTCGATTTACGTTTGGCTGGTGGCCAGAGCCGAACCGTCGGAACGCCTGAGCATCGGATGGACAGCGCCCAGCTTGTTCAGACTTGTTTCTGATGGAGCACGTGGATCCCTGGGCTTTGGCTACGTCCAGGCTTGATGCGCTAAACAAGGCCAGACTATGCCAAAGGCTGACTCCAGGGTTCCTCTCAGGACAGCAGAATTCAGTGTCCTCAATCGGTCCCCTCTTTTTTCATCTTTGTTCATATTCAGCATCTTTATCTACTTCAGGGTCTCCTCCAACCTCTGCCCATTTGTTGCAAGGTGTGGTCCTGCCCAAGACTCGGGCATCAGGAGCACAGGGCCCGCGTTCAAGTCGCTTCTACCCAGCTACCTAGAGTTCCCTGCTTGGACCTGTGGCCTTCTCAGTAAGACGCTTTGCAAGTGAGATGCGATTCTGGATTCGTCAGCACTCTGGATGGTCTTCTTAGGCCAGGAGGAGTCAGAAGTTGCTGTGCTGTACTGCCTGTCCTGGGCTGGCGCCATCATGTGAGCGTGTGAGATGCCCCCAGGCTGTAGCCAGTGGGGTTACCGCGCTCTTCTCTGGGTTACCTGGGTTCTGCTGTTGCGTCAAAGAGGAGCTGTTTGATGTTGGATGAGTCAGTTGCTCCTGGCTGGGCCTCAGTTTCTCGACCGTTCGCTTGTGTTTTTCGTGAAGCTCAAAGGAGAAAGCAAAGCATTCTGAAAGGCTTTGTACAAATGTGAGGAGGTGATAGTGGCCAGTATCCTCCTAACAACTGTTCCATCACACCTCGAGGAGAGAGGGAAGCTAAATACTGGGGCAGGACACACTTATTTCCCTCCCAATCGGTTTTTCAAGTTTGGCCTTGTTCTAGCAGCTTGGAGGATTCCAAACGGGTGTCCCAGAGACATATAAAATAGAGCAAAGAGGGGATGCATTGAGCTGTTGCTAATAACACAAGAGGGAAACACCTGGCACAACTGCTGCTATTAATAATAATAATGGCAAACACGTTTGTATTTGTATGCACCCAACACTGTGTGTAAATTATTAATCATCCACAGCAATCCTATGAGGTGTGTACAATTATTAATATTATTCCTATTGTACAGAAAAGAAAACTGAGATTCAGAGGGGTGACGTTACTAACTGTCACATAGCCCCCAGAATGGTGGAGCCAGTAGTCTTTCTCAGATGTGCCTGATCCCAAAGCTGGTAGATATTCTTAAACACTATGCTATGCAGCCTCAATGCAGGGGAAACACTGCAGTGCGAAAAGCATTCCCTGGGACTCAGGATGTTGGCTGGCTCCTGACACCATGTGAGGGGACTTTTTATATGTCCTGTGTTTTTCCAGACTAATTTGCAAAAAATAAAAACCCACCACCACCACGACAGCAACACAAATCCTTGAACTAGCTAACTGGCTCAGGAACCAGTGTGGGTGTGAAGACAAGCCCTGGGGTGAATGGAACCGAAGACTCCAACAGTGTCAGGATTCTCTCTCTGTCTTCCTATCTCTGCTTCTGTGTTGGACTCATTTGTTCCTACCAAAGATGGGCTTTAGCCAAACCAGAGGCAGCATGGCCACGGGCAGCTCCAAACTCACATTCTTAGAGAATCATTTTCCATGAAGTTGCCCCAGCCTGTTCACTTAGAAAAATCCTTGTTCAGATTTTTGTGAAGGCTCTGACTGGCTTGCTGGGTGGGTCACCCAACCCTGTACCAGTGACGAGGGGCACTGTTGTGACCAGCTGCACCAGTACTAAAGGATCCCCCAAAGGAATAAGTAGAGGTGGGAGGTGATTCTCACAAGTGGAGGGAAAATGTAGCACAGTCCCCCCATTGTGCTCTGGCAGGTAGAGATGAAATTAGGGATGTATTGGGGGCCCCTTTAATCTTGCAGCTACTTTTTGTACTTTCTTCCATCCTAAGCTAGCTCAGGATCCGGTTGGGGTGTCCATATCTGTGGAAGAAAGAACTTAATCTGAGAGTTGCAGTGGATCTGAGGTGGGTCCCACTCCAGTAAGGAACAAGGGGTTTGTCAGCAAGGACGACAGGGTGGAGCAGAAAGAGGGCTGAGTTTGGAGGCAGACAGACTTGAGTTCAGTTCTTAACTCTTCCATCATTTGTTGGGTGCCCTTGGATAAGTCACTTCACCTCTTGGAATCTTCAGTTTTTTCATTGGTTAAGGAGAGGTGGTAACATTTATTTACGAGCTTGTTATGAAGACTCAGTGAGATAATCATATAAACTATCAGATACAGTGGCACATAGTAGGTGATCAACAAAGTATAGCTTCTATTAATTAATTCAACGAATATTTATTGAGTGTGCAATACACTGTAGGCACAGTGATAAGAGTTGAGGATAATGCATCAAGCGAGAAATATAATGTTCCTATTCTCTTGCAGTTTCTAGCAGTGGGGGTTGGTGGGGAAAAAGTAAATGAGGAAATAAACAAGATAATTATAGATGATAATGAGTGCTTTGAAAAAATGAAATTCTTTCTATGCTTATCTTTCTATTAGGGTAAAAACCCTCCTGTGAGGGTTGCTGAACCCCCCTGTTCAATCTCTCTCCACCCTTTTATCTATGAGTTGGGACCCACTCTCAAAGAGACTTCGGCAATTTCCTCAAGCTTGAACTTGGAAAGACATTGAACCATTGACTCTTAAAGTGACATAGAGAAGAGAAAGGAAAGGAAAATGGGATGTTAGCTGGAGGAAATTCCTGATGCTGTCCTATACCTCCAAACATCTTTTTCAAAATCACTCAGGAAGCCTTTAAAAGATACAGACTCCCAGATCCCATCCTTAAATATTCAAATTCTAGAAATCCAGGGTGTTGCTTTTTT
>NW_012148864.1:421331-424394 GCF_000956105.1 Propithecus coquereli | reverse complement strand
TATATTCCCAGGCTCCAGCCCAAGAGGTTCTGATTCTATATGTCTGAGGAATGGCTGCATTTTTAACAAGCTCCCGGGGTCATTTTGCTGGAAGTGGTGCATTGACCACATTTGAAAAACACTGCCATAGATGGTGTCTCAGAGATACCTAAAAATAGAGTCGGGACCTTATCTGTGCCAAAGCAGCCCAGCTTTGTGTTGCACTAATGACTCTAGGCCATATTCCTCTATCATTGTTGGGAAAATGGGAAGAAAGTTTAAAACAAAACTCCATGTTAACAAAAATGCACTCTCTCCCTGGTTTGTAAAGTGAAATGTCATTAAAAGATACAGTTTTGATTATTTTTCTTTTAGTCTTCCAAGTAAATGCGAAGCCGTCTGATAAAAGCACCCCTTTCAACAGTCACATATCTCCAGTTCTCTTAGAGTCCCCTCACTCCCTGTGTCTTATCTCGTGTCTTCCTGATAGTCTGACACAAGTTCAGCTATAATCTGCCTTTGAGAGTAAGGCATAGTCCCCACCAGTGAAATGGGGAAAAAAGAGGAAGAAAAAAAAGAAAGAGTAAGGCATAGGCATTTCAAATTTTGCATCTGGATAGCACAATCTAAGTCAATATTCATTTTATTCATTAGGGTGACCAACTTATCCCAGCTTGCCAGAAGTTTCCTGATTTTAGCACCAAAAGTCCAATGTCCAGGGCCCCCCTGCCTCTCAGTCCTAGGCAAATGAGGAGCAGGACAGTTGGTCACTCTGCACATTTCTGGTGACTGTAACCTGCGTAATTACATACAGCTTAAAAGAGAAGATCTTCTCCTGAAGGAGTTGTCAGCCTCCACAAAGACCCAGGGAACTTAGGCAAAAAGTTGGCTTTCTAAACATCTTCCTATGAAAAAGAATACATATTAAGATGCTGTTTATTATTTTTACAAATAAAGCATTTCCCTCAAGTGGTTTCAGAGAAGGAGCCGGAGATCTAAGGGTAGAGCAAAGCCGCCGCCCTCTCCTATTTCCCTCCTTTTCCTACAAACATTCATTGCTTAGAGAAAATTTTACTAAGCTTTATATATGTTAAACTCATCACGAAGAAGAGACGTAATGTTGGATCAGGCAGTCAGAAAGCAGAACATAGAGATAAAGGGTAAATCTGCCAAGAGAAAGTGGAATTTTCCATCAAGTAGAATTAAATAAAAGGTTACTCCTTCTACACTTGTTTTTAGGTAAGAATTTTTATTGTGATGCCTTTGGAATTTCTCTTAAATCCTAAAAAGTTATTAAGATGATTCAGAAAACTAAAAAAAAAAAAACCGTACCTCAGCAGAATCTGTTCCAAAATGTACAACAAAAAATTTTTCAGAATTACTCTGCCCACATCAAAATTGTACTACTCTAAAATATTGCAAGTAGTTCATAGAATCCCCAGAAATTTATTTCAAAATCAGTTCCAAACCACAACTTTGAAAAGTAGCTCATACTTTTGGCTCAAGAATAATCCTACCAACAGCTGTATGACATGGTGAAAACTATACTTGTGTGTGTATTTAGCACATTTGCCTGCTTGAATTCTTGGGTGCAATATCAACTTTCATCAAAAAGCCAGTTTAATAGCCAATGGTACTTTACAAAATTTTAAGTTTCTGTTCTTCAATCTTTCGAGATACTTAATGCAGAAAATGGTTTATTCAGCCATCTCTTTCTTTCAGTAAAGGATTTAAGGGGCCCAACGCAGAAAACCATATGTGAAGTCAACACTTTTAAAACCAAAGCCACCAGCTATAACAGTATTAGCATTTCCAAAGTGAATCCTGTGAGATGTTAGCAGACTTTATGTCAAAACAAAAAAGGAGAATCTCACGCTAAATTAGATGGGGAAGCACTGAGATAAACAAAGTTTAACATGTTTCTTTACTGTAAGATTTTTAGACATGACATTGATAATGGACATGGACACTCTCCATGGTGGGCACATGGCGTGTGTTTCCAAAAGTTATTTGATCAAATTTTGTCAGAATATCTAAAAGGCTTGGGTTCTAACACACACATGAAGAGAAACCCTGCTCTTGTCTTTCTAAATTTGATAATTTAGCTCCTTGAAAGTTGGGACTAAATCTATTTTCAGTCTATTTGTGGTGAAACAAGTTTTTATTCGCAAATAGCTAGAGTACTAGAGTAGCTTCCTCCAAAGCATAGAAGAGTCTGAGTGACATTTCAAACATACTGACATTCCAACACACTTTGAAAGGAGAGTATTTTTATAACAAATGTCATTACCTCTGATTTATAATAAGCACAAACAAGGCAATCAGACCTATTAGAAAATACTCGTGGTTTTGAACTTGGAGAATTTCACCTTGATGACTTGGAGAGGGACATGAATTATTACAATGGGGCAGGGCTTTGCTTAGTCTGTAGATCGCATCAGTGGTTTGAAGAGTTATAAATGAGCAGATAGGGGCATTTGTAGTTAGGCATGTTTATCTGCAATTGGGTACTCTTCTAAATAAGAGATACCCATATTTCCCAGCCCAAATTGTGCTATGCTGTGGATCTGTAAACAATCTAAACTCCTGGCTTCCTATGCCAGCACTGAGGAAGAGGAGGAAGAAGATTAAAAGAATTGCCCTGTTTTAGCCATTCAAAGAAAAGACTGGGGAAAGAATCAGACGTACAGAGATACCCTGAAGATAGAAAACACTCAGAAACACTAGAAAACACTTAACTATGCTCGGTATCATCCCACTGTTTTTACCTAGGGTTTACCCCCAACCAATTCGTCTGTAAGAGTAAAGGCTATGATCAAAACCCAGTTTAGTCACAAAGGTGCTATTAAAATGAGATGAGGTAAAATGGGTCAAATTGTTGTATACATTTCTCCTTCACGGTAAATGTGTAGACAACCAAATGTTTCTTTAGTTCAGATGTGAAGTGAAATAGTATTTACTTACTATCACCAATAAATTCAAGTTTTTCTCTTTAACGACATCAAAATGGCATTGTGCCCAAAACAATAAATGTTGGCATGGATGTGGAGAGATAGGAACACTCATGCACTGTTGGTGGGACTG
>NW_012148864.1:415462-417656 GCF_000956105.1 Propithecus coquereli | reverse complement strand
GCTAAAGTAGCTTCTCCACCTTCAGGTCTCTTCATCGACTGAATTCAACAGATATTTCAAAGGGAATTATCAAATTTACTCTCTCCACAAAGCCTTCACTTCAGCTAGAAATAATTCACCTAGTAGCTATCTTTTTCAGGGGCAAGATACTATGCAAGGCTTGGTAGAGAATTTTTTAAAAAGAAATAAAATCTAGGCATATACTAGACATGTGCTAAAGTTTGTAAAACCAGCATCACAATGACTATATTGTGTGGTGAAGACAAGTTACTGTCAATGTTCAGAGAACCAAAAGATTAGGACAAAGGTAATCCTAGAAGGTTACATGGATGAAAACGAGTAACTATAAGAGCATCATGGTATAGTGTGAAAAGCATCAATTAGAACAATCAGAACAATAATTTAAGCCAACATGTAATAAGCATTTACTATGTTTTCTACGCATCAGCTAAGGAGTGTATATGGTATCTCGATTACTCCTCAGAACAACCCTATGAGATAGATACTATAAATATGTCCACCTTACAGATGAGGAAACAGAGCCTTACAGAGGTTAAGTAACTTGCTCAAAGTGCTATATTATAATTAGTAAGTGGTAGAACATAATCAGGACTCTGACTCCAGAACTTGTTCTCCTAACTACTGTGCCACAGTACCCAGCACTAGTTCTACCGTGCCACATACAAACCTGGTAAACTGAAGCAAATCTTAATTTATCTGATCCTTGGATCCTTCTTATATAAAACAGGGACAAAATTGCTTGTTTTGCCAACCTAAAAGGTCTTTCAAGAGAAACAGGAGGATGTGTGTAAAAAGTACTTTGGAAACTAGAAACACCATTTCAGTGTGAGATTGGTAAATTGTACAAGAAGTTATTGAAATTTTCAGCTCAAGGATTTGTATGTGGTTCTTTTTTTATTTCTATCTCCTTATTCGTGTTTTCTATTTGGTGAGACATTGCTCCTGGTTTCCTTTAGTTCTTTTTTTTAATTTATATTTTGAGATAGCTACTCAGGCTGGAGTGCAGTATCCCAATCGTAGCTCACTCCAGCCTTGAACTTCTGGGCTCAAGCGATCATCCCACCTCAGCCACTCCAGTAGCTACGACTACAGGCATGTGCCACCATGCCCAGCTAATTTTTAAAATTTTTTTTTGTAGAAACAGGGGTCTCACTATGTTGACCATGCTGGTCTCAAACTCCTGGGCTCAAGTGATCCTCCCACAGCAGCCTCCCAAAATGCTGGGATTACAGGTCTGAGCCATTACACCCAGCCCTGTTAGTTCTTTGTCCCTGGTTTTGTTTAGCTCTTTGAGCATATTTAAATAGTTGATTTAAACTCTTTGTCTGGTAAGTCCAATGTCTCAGCTTCCTCAGGGATAGTTATTATTCATTTTTTTTCTTGTGAATGCCATACTTTCTTGTTTCTTTGCATAACTTTTAATTTTTGTTGAAAATTGGACATATTGAATATTATAATGTGATACCTCTAGAAATCAAATTCTTCCCCTTACCCAGGGTTTGCTGTTGCTGCCTTTTTTGGGACATAGTTATTTATTTGATTAGTGACTTTTCTAAACTATTTCTGTAAAGATTGTATTTTTTGTCACGCGTGGTTATTGATATCTCTATTCCATTAGCTTAGTGGTCAGCTAGTGGTTTGACAGAGATTTCCCTTAATACCTAGAGACAAAAACAAAACAAAAATATTCTCTCCTGGTCTTTGCAGATTGGCTCTGAGTTGGGGCACGCCTTCAGTGCGTAGCCAGGCTATTTCAATTGTGTCTTAGCCTTCACTTCCTGCTTACAGAGTCAGAGGTGAAGGCACAGGGTCTTCTCAGGTGTCTTCAGGGCATACATCTAGCATGGGATTCCCCAGTATACGTGGGAGCATTTCAAAGCCCTATTCCCCCATGTATCTCCTTCCCCAGTCTCTTCTAAGCTTCTATGTCTGTCTGCTACTTGCCCTGTCTATTGTCCCTTACCCCTGGGCAGCTGTGGGTAGTGCAGCTGAGGGTAGTGCATGCCTTTAAATAATTTCCACAAACACCCCTGGGAAACCACTCCTGCCCCAAGAGAGTTCCGAGGTGGGTGAAACAAAGGTAAGCCCCTGAGCCAATTCCTCACAAAGCCAAGACAGGTCAAAATGCACAATCACAATGCTTTGAGAACAAGCGCTGTGCTGCCTCCTCTAG
>NW_012148864.1:412884-415412 GCF_000956105.1 Propithecus coquereli | reverse complement strand
TAAAAAAAAGAAAACAAACAAAAAAAATGGCATTGTGTATAGTAATAAAGAATATAAAATATGAAAACCAAATTTTTATTGGGAGAGGAAATGCTATGTACAGTAAGTACAGGGATGATGAAATGTATTACATTAACAACCTTCAAGAAACAAATACAGGTTTAGTAAAGGAAGAAGTTAGAAGCTTAGAACGTATTTCCATACACAATTTCCACACAGTTTTAAATAAAAAGATCTCTATTTGCGTAAATTATACAGATCATTGAGGAAAAAGTGTATTGGGGTTTGTGGCTATGTCTCATTATCAATTCATTTTGTGCCTTGTAAATTTGTCTGTTACCATGATCCCAACTGACTCTGGTGGTCCTGATACTGTTCTAAAAAGATCTTCTCTATCTGTAAGTGGGCACTCACCAAACAGTTACATCACAAGTAGGGTTTTTTCGTTCATTGTGAATTAAATAAATTCCACATGCTCTTAAACAGATTCCATGGTTTTCAAGACAGCTGCTTGACCAAATCTGGAAGAGATCTACCATTTCGTGGTGTGCGTAAGTCACATGTACACATGTGTAAAGAGTTTGGAAATGGCATTAGAATTCACACACATCTTTGTTGATACATTTTTAAGTCTCATGCAAGCTAATAGGATCTGCACAATTCTGGAGGATATTAGGTAAAGATAAATATCTGTATGTGTAATGGAAAACAACTTTCCGTGAACAATACTCATTTTGCTTATTTCTATCTCCCAAACAGAAAACATCCAACAAGAACAATTTTATCTGTGTTTATTTAATTATAACGAAAATAGAACAAATGCATACCAAATGGAAAAAATATTCTAAAATGATGATAAAAATGTTTAGGAATAGAAATAACTAAATATAGCTGAAGGAATTACCCAGGTGCCATTAAAACACATTTGCAACTTATAATTGGTTGTTAGTGTAAATTAAATTTAGTAACCAAGTCCCAGTACTGCTAAATGTTATCAAAATATTTTCAAAATGTTACATAAAAACTGACAACATTCATAAGTATTTCATAAACACCAAAGAATCATTTAAGGAAAACAAATAAACATATCCCGAGGTAAAATACAAATCACACTTGTGCCAGATATATGCCAAGTTCATCACTTTCCCCTCACATACAATTGTGATCCTTCAGTATTTTGCACGTTCCAAGATAAAGTAATGGTAATACATGTTGATACAAATCTCAGCCATTAAAATAAACTACCTCGTATCTTAAATATTCCTGCGATAAAACGTCAGGTCTCTAATCAAAACTTCACGAAGACAAATTACATTTGGTTTTGACTCTTCAAATCATGGCTGAAAACTCTCAGCAAAGCATACTAGGCTTTTTTTCTCACACCAACTGACCCAGAATATATTTTAAGAAATGTTTATTTTCTGTGCATATTTGTTTTAAAATTATAAATTCCTGAGCACTTTTTCTTCTTCCTCCTCATCACTGTCAGTGACGTTGACTTGCTGGATGCTAGAGGGAGTTGATGTTGGGGCTGTGAAGACATTCTCCAAGGCTCCGATGTCCAGCTGAGGCACGGGGTTTAAGTACTCCTCCCCACTGTGGCCGTGACTGTTATAGTAAGAGGTCCCATCCATGCTCTCACAACTCCGAGAATTTTCGCTGTGTGTGCGTTCATCTGCGTAATCTCTAAAAGGATAGTCTCTATTTAAAGCTGAAAACATAGCTTCATGTTTTTGGTACCTGTCTTCATAATAACCAAGGCATTCTGGCATTGAACTTGGAAAATTTCCATAGCCAAAGGGAGGCCGACTGTAAGGGCACGTGCTGTGGTAGAGAGACACAAAGAAGGAATGAGGTCAGACCTTGTCCACGTACTGCCTTGCACACAGACTAACTGAGCAAGTGAACTGCATCCTCTTTGAGGCCTGCAAAGTGCCCAAGATCCTTTCTGCAACCACTTCATGTATTCATCTGCTCTTTTCCCATGGCCCAGTCTCCACCCAAGACAAAAAGCAAAGGAAGCTTGTGACTGGAATCCTCACCAGCACTGTTATCTATTATTAGCCTCAGGCTTCTTACCTTTTGCAAGTTGATGAAGAAAATTGCTTATCTCAGCCTTTCTCTCATGATGCCTCATATCGTGTAAGGTTTTGGAAGTGCAGGGATGTGCCGTGCTATGCTGAGAACTGACACTTAGTAAACAACGCAATAGCTGTTTTATTGGTATTGGAAAGGAAGCTCATGGGGAGAAAATGTAAAACTGGATTGAAATCAAGAGTTTCTGAATATTGGGGCTCTGGAACAGAGGATAACAACTTTTTAATTGACATTCAATAATAAAGTAAATTAAAAACACTCTTACTACCAGAAAGATTTAGGACTGATATTCAAATGTGGTTTTAAAATTATTCTTGGAGTGCAGGAATGTAAAGAATTGAAAAGACTTATTGCAGTTTTACAAACAGATGATTTTGTTTAAAAGGCAAATCCAAAATTCTGCCACCTGTAGGGTGCAGTGGTGTGTGCAC
>NW_012148864.1:409093-409429 GCF_000956105.1 Propithecus coquereli | reverse complement strand
AGGTAAGCCCCTGAGCCAATTCCTCACAAAGCCAAGACAGGTCAAAATGCACAATCACAATGCTTTGAGAACAAGCGCTGTGCTGCCTCCTCTAGGAGCAACAAGCCACACTAGCAACATGGGCCACTGTCCCCTTGGCCACTGCCAAACTGGGAAATGGGGGATGGTAGGCAGGTAAACAAAACTTCAGAACTCTCACCAAAATTTAGCAGATTCATTCTTCATTAAGCACCTCCCCCAGATGTTCTAAGTTTTTTATTAAATTCCAGAGTTCCAAAAAAGTTGATTCTGACAGGTTTTTTCAGCTTAATTGTTATTACAGTGGAGGGAAAGATT
>NW_012148864.1:392269-405793 GCF_000956105.1 Propithecus coquereli | reverse complement strand
CATCTGGGCCCTTTCGCCAGCAGTTTTTGTTGCCTCCCCCTTTTGTTTTCCTGTGTATGAATCATACTTCTCTGTTTCTGTGCATGTCTCATAATTCTTTTGTTGAAAACTGGACATTTTGGATAATATATTATGGCAACTCTGGATAATGATTCCCTCTCTCCCTCTCTAGGGCTTGCCTTTGTTGTTGTTTACTTGTTTGTTCAGTGACTAGGCTAGACTATTTTAATGAAGTGTATTTCCCCTGCAGTGTGAAACCTTGAGTGTCACTCTTTAGAGGGCACAGACTTGGACATAAACACAGTCATTGTGGGATGACATTGATTTTAGCAGGGCTCTCATTGTGGGATGACATTGATTTTAGCAGGGCTCTCTTTGATCTGATCTGTCTGTTAAGCCATCTCCATCATTTAGTGTCATACCAAACTGTTAGGCTCCACTAATTGCGAGGTAATTGCTCTATTGCTTTCAGCAATGTCCTGGGGCACAAACTGCTTCACAGCCTGATCCAATTATTAACAAATTCAGGCAAGTCTTGGTTTTTTTGAGGTCTCTGAGATTTGTTCTGACCCTGAGTGGCTATTCCTAGCTGTTTCCCTCGTTTCTCTGGTGAATTAGCTGGCCTACGGTTAGTTAGCATGTTGCTCTTAATTAAGAGGCGCCACCAGCCTTTTAATTTGCTAACCACCAAAATCTCCATGGTGTTTGAGAAAACCCTTAGGCTTGAACTTTCGCACACTGTTTCAAATAAAGTCAAGTTCCTTTGGAAAGAATTCTCTCCCTTGGCAAAATCTCCAGTCTTCTCAGCTTGCCTCTCTCTGCATAGAATGTTCTACAAGTGACCTGGGGCAAAGGTGATTGGTCAGAATTCTCTGCCTCTCATCCTTGGGGATGAGTTTCTATCCTATGAGCAGGGGCCAGTTGGGAAAAAAAGGGTACACAACCTCTTGGTCATACTCACCATTAACTTAATCTCTTAATCCGAAGGGGGATGAAAAATGCTGCCCCTCCCTGTGAGATACTATATCCCTTGATAAGGAGCTAAGGGGAGAGAGCCCCGTCTTCTTGGCCCTACCTCTCAGAATGGGGCTTCCATCAGGCTGAACTGGCGGTGGGGGTAGAGGGTGAAGTGTATAAGGGCTCAAGTGTCAAAGACTCTTGCTGTTAAGTTTTAGGAAATTTTCTTGCATAATGTTTCTTCATTTGCTATATGGCCTTTAAGACAATTTCCAGAGACTTTAAATGGTTGGTTTTATAAAATAGTTTTCACCAGTTACACTTGTTTGCTAGAGAGTGGGTCCATGGAGCTCCTCAAGCTGTCATCCCAGAAATGGAACTTCTTCTCACTTATCTTTTTAATCATTTGATTCTATTTATATTCATAGAGTTTTGTTCTGGGATGCAGTTACTTGGAAACAGTTTGATCCTTTTAGGTCTTGCTTTTAAGAATTTTTAGATGAGACCATAGCAACATTTGGTCTAGGGCTATCTGAATTAAAGCAAGATCCTTTTGAGGACTCGATACTCCATGAAATGTTTTCCAGTCTGGTTGGTGGGACTATTCCCAGCACTGTGTGAATGCTGGGCCCTGTTTTCACTAATCCTTTCAGGTGGTTCTTTCACCAGCTTTGGGTACTTTTCTCAAAAACATGCACTAATCAGTGCTTCAGTGAATACTCAATAGCGACCCTACATAAGTATCTGGAGTTCCATCTGTGTGCAGCTCTCTTCTCTCTGGTACTCTTATCCTGAGAAGTCTAGCAAATTTGGTCTCACTGGACTTTCAGCTCTGTATCAACTCAGAAATTCTGCCAGGATATTCTTGTATTTCTCCTCCCTGCACAGTGGTTTCCAGGCCAGTAAGCTGAGAAATGGTAGGGCTCACCTCATTAGCTTCCCATCTCTCAGGGATCTCTGTCCTTCATTGCCTGATGTCCAGCATCTTGAAAATCATATTTTCAAATATATCGTCTGGTTTTTTGATTGTTTCAGATGAGAGGTGAATCCAGTCCCCATTACTGCCTTTTGGCTGGAACAGAAGTCCTCTTTAATTATTTGAAATATTGATTTTTAGTCTCTTTCTGATTTCCAATTACCTCAAATTCTTGGGATGTTAATCCTCATTTGTAGCATCTACAGACTCTTGTTCTTAATGAATCTTTCCCTCATTTTCTGCTATTTTTTAAAGCTTTAATGACCATTTCTCCCTACCCCCACTTTGGAAATCCTAAGTGGCCTCCTGGATGGTGGAAGTGTTCCTCTAGACCAGGTATCCCAGGCAATTAATGTCGTGTGCTAATTTCTCAGCTTGGAAATGTCTGCATCAAGTGGATAGGGTGATTTTAGATTCTGAACCAGTGTGTAATTCACCTTGGAGTTTTGATTTCTAATGGAAATCACATAGAGCCCTGGGTAACAAGCTCTTTGTGTTTTACCTGGGTCAGTGACAGAAATTTTCTGTCCCTTTTAACAAGGTTAAAAAGCACTTTCAGGGTCCTGCCTTTATGGAGAGGTTTTAGTTTCACTCTCCACCTTGAGCACAGCCAAGGAATCATATCTCTTCTCCTTACACAGGCATTAAAACCCAAGTTCAGGTATTTTTTTGTTTGTTTGTTTTTAGAGAGACAGGGTCTTGATTTGTTGCCCAGGCTGGCCTCAAACTATGCCTCAGGCTCCAGAGTAGCTGGGACTATAGGTGTGTGCCACCATACTGGGCTTAAAACCCAAGTTTATAAACACTGAGACTAATTTCTGAATCTGAAAACTATCTCCAAGACCACCATAACTAATTTTCAGCTTGTTGGTCATTTTGGCATCTGGAGATTTATTTTCCTTTCTGGAGTATTCAGCTAGGTATTAAATTGTTCATATTTAAACTCAACATTTCTTGGTAGTTGCAGCAGTAGGTATTCTATGTTGACTAAAAGTCTATCATGTTTTGGGACTATAAGTTTCCCTCCCCCATAAAACTTTAGGCAAAAGTTTGTATATGTATATAGATATGCATTATCATGAGAAGAGTCCATAACTTCATTCAAATTCTTTTGTTTTTTTTTGAGACAGAGTCTCACTCTGTTGCCCAGGCTAGAATGCCGTGGAGTCAGCCTAGCTCACAGCAACCTCAGACTCCTGGGCTCAAGCGATCCTTCTGCCTCAGCCTCCCAAGTAGCTGGGACTATAGGCATGTGCCACCATGCCCAGCTAATTTATATATATATATATATATTTTTAGTTGTCCAGATCATTTCTTTCTATTTTTAGTAGAGACGGGGTCTCGCTCTTGCTCAGGGGATCCACCCGCCTTGGCCTCCCAGAGTGCTAGGATTATAGGCCTGAGCCACCATGCCTGGCCCATTCAAATTCTTAAATGGGTCTGTGACCCAAACAAAGGTTAAGAAGAATTGCTTTTAACCTTTGATCCATTTGCCTAAAGTTTCACAAGATGCTATTTATTCCTACAAATCCAGGAATTCTTTGAGTTTACCTTCCTTACTATATATATCTAAGTATATTTTCTATATATTTCAAGCTAATAAATCCTCATTTGTTTTTCATATTCTTTCCATATCCCTAATTGCAATAGATTTTTAAACTTTTTCCTTTATTCAA
Organism: Propithecus coquereli; assembly: GCF_000956105.1. NCBI lineage: Eukaryota > Metazoa > Chordata > Mammalia > Primates > Indriidae > Propithecus > Propithecus coquereli. Next base: position 402,184 of record NW_012148864.1, on the reverse strand, counting down.
TGGTCAAGAAAGTGAAGATCCCACATAACTCCCTTAAATGTGAAAATCAAAATATATTTCAAGCAGAAGGAAAAAGGAGTGGGGAGAAAAGAAGAATTAGTCTAAGGAATTAATGTAGTACATAGAAAGACAGTGTTTCAATAAATACATTATGAAGATGGTTAAGATTTGAAGGCAGGAATAAGATGTTAGCCTTCAGAGACAGGGATCAGCACTTCTGAGTTTCCATCTTTTTATAAAATGACTCTTTGATTAAACCACCTAAACTACTTAGTTTTTACTGCAGATACACAGGTCAAAATGGACTGTTTGGCAAACACAATTTTTTTAAATAAATAAACATAAATGTATACATCCACACACAAAATATTTATATATATCTCAAATGTCCATTAAAATTATGGTATTGAAATAGTTGGATAATTCAGTATATATATTGACTAGATTAGGAAAGAAATACTTTTTATATAAGATTCCATTATCAGCTGGGAGAATAGAAAATTCAGAATCAATTTTGTCATTTAGCCAGGCTAAATTTTACTGAAATACACTATCTAGATAAGCATAAATAATTATATTATCCATTTCCTTGGGAAAATTATCAGATACATACAGGTAGAAATCAGAAAAACAAATGAAAAATATTATAATTTATAAGACTGCTCCTTCTATTTTGGAAAACAAAATAGCTTACTGTTTGTAGTTGACATCCTGCTTTGACATTCTTAAAAGAATTAAAAATCAGTGTAATATTACTTATTCATTGCATTTGGTTCTTTCAATCGCATTATTATTAATTAGCAATAGCAGTATTCAAGAAAAAGGTATAGTTTCCGTCTTCTAAGAACATACTTTCAAGAGCTTCCTTTGAAAATGTTCCTTAAGATGTCAGATGATTTGTACATTAACAGCCAAATATTGTAGAAGCCTTGTCATGAGTAAGAAAGACAGACTTTCTATTTCATATGTAAGGAAGCATTGCCTGCCCAAAAGTCCACTTGTCTATGTGAGTTTTCCATTCAAAAGTACGTATTTTCCACATGATTCTCTGCTAGCAACTAACAGCTGCCAATCAAGAGGAGCCATTATATTAAGAAGTCTTACTGATGTAGTTAAAAAAAAAAAAAACAAATATGGAACTCAAAATCACACAGACAAAGCTTTGACTATTGGCTCAAAGCTATTTAACATATGATCAATTTATTTATCTGAAAAAGTAGGGGAGTATTATAACCAAGTCATAAAATTGTGAGAATTCCATGTAAAAATGCCTAGCTCTCAAAATACTAAAAAGAAGAAAATATAACAAACAAACAAAAAACTATAACAGCTAGAGTAAGACCGTGGTATACAGTCCTTTCTGACTCTTTTTCTCCTTTCCTGTGAGCAAATACTGTCCAAGACTTTCCTGTGTTACAAAATTAATTATGTAACAGATTAAATTTCTACAATTTTAGTTATGGACCTCAACGTTCTAAGTAAGGTCAAGTGTTCCCAAATCTACTCATTTATTAAATACCATCTCTATTCTTAATACTCTTCTTATAGCTAGGAAACATTTTGTAAAATTCTCCAAAACTCCTATAAAATCCTAGATCCTGACAGATAGCAGTGAGAAGAAATTATCAACCCCTGGCTTTAGGAGTCTCTTGTAGTTTGATCCTTTGAACTAAAAATACTTCTAAAAGCTGCAAAAGATAAAAAGTGTAGAGTCTACAGAAAAAACAAAACAAAACAAACCCTAGGTAGCAAACTCTCCCCTTCTCCTGATCTAATCCTCCAGTTCCACTTGATTCTAGGTCTTGAAAGGAAGCAATCCTATCATGAATTGAAGCAACACAATATATACCTCAAAAGTTGTTTCCTTTGATGAGTAGGTATGCCCTAGTGGGTAATATATTTACTTTCTAAGTAACCATAGAAGATTGGTGTTAGACACTTAACATTTCAATCTCAACAGGAACCATCTTTGTCTAAACATTTAATAGTAATTGAAAAGTAGAGGCTAATACCACTCTATCAGAATACTTACAAAGGAGTTAAGTTCTATCACTCCAAAACAAAAAGTTACACATTTGTTTTCCCAAGATATTTTCCTATGAAAATCAATCCCTTTATTGGTAATTTACATGGGAAATTTTCTGGTTTGGTAAAAAGGGCGCTAAGAGAGTGTGTAACTTTGAACTAGTCATTTAACGTCTCTTAGACCAAGTGCCCTCCTCTGTACCATTGCTATTCAAAGGGTGGTCCATAAATCAGCAGAATTGACAATCAGTTGGGAGCTTGTTAGAAAAGCAGAATATCAGGTGTACTATACCCCAGAATAGGATACTACTATACCTCAGACCTAATAAATCAGAATCTGCATTTTTAACAAGATACTACATGATTTATATACACTTTACAGTTCGAGAAGCACAGCTCTACACAATAACGGGATGTGACTAAATGATCTTAAGTCCCTTATAGTTGTTTTGCATGAAAAATAGTATCTGACAACATTAGAGCCTATATTCTCATGTGGCAAGAATCGCCTAGAGCTGAGTTCGATAGGGCATGCACTCTTTCTAGCTCCCCTAGTCCTCATCTGGTCCCCTTCATCTATTATCTTAACTGCTTGGCTCCTATTCAGCCTCTAAATTAGAATCCAAGCAGAACTGAGGAAGACCCCTTTTCAGTAAAAAATTGATGCCTTCAGAGGTAAAAATTCATTAGCTGTATTTTTAGGAAAAAGGAAAAAAAATTTTCACTTACCTTGATGGGAAGTAGTGAGGTCCGGGTAGGAAGTAAGGGTGATGAAAAGAGAATCTTGGTGGTGTTCCAAACAGAGTGGCTGGATGGCCAAGGGGAGGAGGCTGGTAGACATGCGAGTGTGGAATGGGAGGAGCCTGGGGGATTGGAGCACTTCTGGGACAAGTGGAAACACTGGAATACTCCTTGGGAGGCTGGATGGTGGAGGTTGCAAATCTGGCATGAGCAGTACTTGCACTAGTTGGAATCCTGTCGGTGCTCTCCAGAGAGACAGGGGTTGGTCTCTTCACAGAGTGACTGGCTCCAGAATGCAGCCGATGAGTGTCCGTTTGGGAAGGCCCAGCAAAATGCTGGGGTGAAAGTGCTGGGCGGAGGGGCAGGCTAGGAGCCTGGACGGCCATCTGGCCAGTACTGGAGACGCTGGGCTGGAAAAGTGTGATGGGGCTTGGGCGCTGGACTGCAGGTGTGGGTAGTTGGATGGCAGGTGGGGCTTCACCTTTAGAAATAAAAATAACATAAGTCAAGAATTAATTGAGTCACTCCATGTTTTTCCTCTTTCAGTAAAATTTAAAAAACTGTCCAAGCAGAGGCCTTCATTAACCCCGTTACTTAATAGCATCATCATATCAAACCACTCTATTTCTTTTACAACATTTTGAACAAACTAAAGTCATCTTCTTTCCTTATTTATTTACATTTTTTGTCTCTCTTTCCCAACTAGACTCTAAGTGCCAATGAGAAAAGAGACCTTTTCTGTTTTGTTCACTGTTGTGTTCCCAGGGCATACAACATTCTGTCTGCACAGAATAGGCTCTCAACAAATACATTTTGGATGAATAAATAAATGAATAAAATTATTGATTGATAATTTGAAAGAATAAATACACACAAATGCTGGTATGCATACATTTGTATGCATACATTTCTAAAACTATAATATGAAATTACTGACAGTAGTTGCCTTTAAGAAGCTGTCATCTAGGAGAGGGGATAAGGCAGTAGGAAAAGCTAAAATTTCATTTAACACCTACTATTTGAATTTTCTATTTATCTAAATATATTAATTTTATATTTAATATTAATAGGGGTGCCAGAGTAGTAGTATAGGTCATTTTTCTTTCATTTTGTAAACTTCTCTATATTAAACTAAATTATAAATGACATTTAATTTTTTAGTTAGAAAAAACTTAAGGACAATTAACAAAATTGTTTCAGTCTATTGTATTCAATGTGACAACAGAAGGAAATTTCCAAGTGACACTAGGACTTGCCACAGGCCAACCCTTTGTGCTAGATATGAAAGGAGTACTATTGCAGCAAGGCATGGCGGATAGGACAGAATTTTTAAAGGTAGGTGAAACAATTGGGTTTTATCTTTCTATTCCTGAAGAAGACAGGACTGCTGTTTGAGTTACTGAGTTCTCCAAATGACATACCTAGCCTAAATTTAACAAAACTGTCCTGAAGAAATACAGATAGATGCTGTAGCAATAGAGTCATGATCCAGTTTATTCTGATAGTTAGGTGTCTGTTAATAAAGAAGACGCAGGCTGGGTGCAGTGGCTTATGCCTGTAATCCCAGCACTTTGTGAAGCTGAGGAGGGAGGATCACTTGAGGCCAAGAGTTTGAGATCAGCCTGGGCAACACAGTGAGACCCCATCTCTACAAAAAATAAGAAACATTAGCCAGACATGCTGGTGCATGCCCGTAGTCCCAGCTAATAGGGAGGCTGGGGTGGGAGGATCACTTGAGCCAGGAGGTCAAGGCCGCAGTGAGCTATGATCGTGCCACTGCACTTCAGCCTGGTTGACAGAGCAAGACCCTGTCTCAAAAAATAAGAAAAAAAAAGGAAAGAAAGATGCAGTCTAAGAACAGACTCTGTGGTTAGAAATGTCTGTCAGAGGCTGAAAGAAATGTGGGTCTTCTTTCAGCCTTATCCATGTAAGACCTCCCTCCCCTTCCATCTCTTCAAATAAGGCAGATAATGCCCCTCCTAAAGCTGGAAGTAGGGAATTAAGGGCCACATCCCTCTGTTTCAAGATGGCCTTTGACCCAGTGAAGTAGAGGAATGGGGTGTAAATAAAGCTGTCCTTTCTCAGTTGACAAGGTTACATGGACTATCCCCCCGGCCCACCTGTAAGGCACAGGCCCTTGTCTGGCCTTTCCTGATTCATCAAGCATAAGGTAATTTCCCTTCTCCACATTCCCTGCAAACCTTGTAAATCTATCACTTATCATGAAACAGTGTAAATCTCTGTCATTACTTGCATGTATGCCTCCCCCACTACAATCAACAAATTGGGAGCTTGAGAGCAGGAACTCTCAATTCCTGTTTGTACCCCAGTATCTAGCACAGAATCTGGTTAATAAAAATAGTTAAGAAAAGTGTGAATAGATGAAAGAATGAACTAACAAATGAGCCTATAGCAGATAGTACTTCTACCACTGATCTGCTATAAGGAGATCTAAACCTCCTCTAAACGAATATGAAGCCAGGCTAACTTGTAAAATCTGTCAAAATTTTATTACTGGGATTGTCACTGTACTCAAGGCATTTGCTGCAAAAATCTACCTCTCATGCAGATTTCTTTTTCCTATACCCCGTATGAGGAGCTCTTTACTCCTCAGTAAAGAAGTATAATCTTCCTAGGCAAAGGAAAAATAAATTACAAGAGCCATACAGAACCACTGACAAAGCTTCAATTACTGAAGAAGGAAGGGACAAATCTTTTACCAAATACTCTTTCCTACCAAAGATTTTCCTACAAAAGAAGAGGTGGCAATCAGGCACAGGGTGATAAGCATGCATTCGTATAATTCAACAAACATTCATTAAGCAACTAATATGTGCCTGGCACTGTTTCGGTCTGAGGTAAAAAAAAAAGATAGATACATAGATCTATAATATTTATCTTGCAAAAAAATATAGACATAGAGAGTTATATGGAAGTATAATGAAGATGTCCTAAAGTCAAAATCAGGTTGCTAAGCAGGAGGTTAAACTCTGCAAACTCCAGTTACCTCTGATAAACTGTCAGTGAATAGGGAAGACTTGTGAAAAAAGCAAAGCTCTAATGTATCAAACTGTAGATAAGGGATGGTAGAAACTAGTCAGTCACCTGTTTTCTCTACTTCTAGCACACAGCTAGATTACATTTCCCAGCCTTTCTTGCAGTTAGGAGTGGCCATGTGGCTAAGGGCTACCCAATAAAATGTAAGTAGAAGCAATATGCATCACTTCTGCGACTGAGACTGACACATGAAAGACACGCATGATCCTCCATGCTCTTTCCCCTTTTGCAGGTCCATGCAACCAGTACAGTGGCCTTGGATGCCACATATAAAAGATAGCAAAGCTATAGGGTAGAAGAAGCCTGGATCCATAAATCACTTTTTGGAAGAGAGCCATCTACCAACCAGAAACACCCATTTCGGACTTTACATGGGTAAAAAATAAGCTTTAATTGTGTTTAAACCATTATATTTTAAAATTGTTAAAGCAGTTAGCATTATCTAACCATTACATGAAGAGGAGAATTTTAGATCCATAATATAGTATGACAAGGACAAAAGAAAAAACAAAAAATCATAAATAGTTTTAAACAATTCCTGCATAACTCTCACCATCCACTCCCAAAGAGGAAGCATCCATTACATGTACTGAATGGATGAAGGGTACAACCAGGCTTTTATGGTGTGGTTGGTATGAACAGTGAAGGACAGGGAATGGCAGAAACTGAGGACAGACCAAATTTTTCTACAAGAAGAAACTTTATAGAAGTAATAAAGACAGGAAGACCAGTATGTGGCTGGGTGAGAGAGAAAGGAAAGAAAAAAGAGCAAGAAACATAGAGATAGATGGGGAATGGAGAATTGGGAAGAATAGTTAGGCAATTGCTAAGAAAAGTAGGGCTCTGGGCAGAGACAACAGTAATGAGGAGCCCCAAGAAGATTTACTGTGTTGAACCACGTGATTTACTCTGTCCCTGCCTCCTCAAGAAAACTTACAATAAAGAGCTACATCACTTTCCAAGGAATTTTTAAGCCAGATTTAAGTTTCTTATGGACAAAACATTCTGCTGAAATGGACCCAAGGCTGGAACAAGACCAGCTTTTTTGGATTATAACAGTATCAGAATCATGCAAGTTTTTGTTTTGTTTTGTTTTGTTTTAAGCAAGAGGAGGTAGGCAAACTAAAATAGCATGTCTACTACCAAAACATTAAAACATTAGTAAATATTTTTTGAACTAAAAAATCTATAGAAAATTTACAGAAAAGTGAAAGATGTCAACTGAATTAAGATATAATAAGGAAAACCAATTTCAGGCTTGAGAGATAAAATGCAGAACAACAAAATAATTGAACCAGAAAATTCATATATGTACAAAGTGACATTTAAAGGTCAAGTTAAAATAAATATACCTCTTACAAAAGTTCTAAACGCCTTTACATGAACTTGAATACTAATATAAAGTGGTGATAGTGGCATAACTGGCATCAAAGACATGTAGTCAAAGATATCTAAAGAGAATTCTGGTCTATCATCCTATAAGTAGTTTTAGAAACTAGAAACAGAAGAAAAGCTTGGGATATGGTATTAAATATGAGAGACGGAGTAAGCATAATGTACTGGGCATAAAAATAATACCAGCCAAGAAAGGTACTATAGATTCTATGAAAGAAATAGTGAAAGCAGTCATATTTGTATCTATCATTTCTACAACTACCTTCTGAACTCTTAGATGGCAGAGACAATAAAAACATTTTTATATTTTGTTCCTAGTAGACGTTAGCTCAAATAGGTACTTAATAAATATTAGGTAGTAGAGGCAGCAGGTAGGCAGGCATGCAAATGTAGCACTGGAATGTTACTCAGAAATAGTCACTGAAATGGGAGAATACCAAATTACACTGCCGGATTTCAAAAAGATTGACTGCATATCTTAATGGGATAAAAATGTGCTGGGAAGATCTGGTATAGGACAAATGACTGATTATTAGAACAAACAGTGAAAGGTGAGAGTGCCTGACTGTGCTGGGAGAGAACAGGGCTATAGGATCAGCTTTCCGCATCTTTCTCTTTAGCCTAGATATCACGAATGTGGCTTTGCTATTGATTGCTTTGCTATTGATTGCTAAAATCATACATAAAAAATACTGAAAATGCATAAGATTCTAAAAAGTCAATTTCCAAAATATCTAAACCTCTCAGCTCATTGGGGTGGCTTTATTACCAGAAGGATCTGAGCAGGTAGAAATTGGAAAGAATAGTGGTTTTAAGTAGTTTTGTCCTAATAATTTAAGATAAGGGATAGCAAGTAGCTACTGTATAAAGCTCTTCCTGAAAGATGGTTAACATAGGTTCTTGTAAAACAAACCAATGACGGATAGCTCTATAACAAGTTTTTAAGATACTAGATTCTCAATTTTTGGTCCTTAAAATCGACGAACAGGAATGCCGTAAAGAACTGATAATGGAGGAGAAATTTAGGGAGATACAATATAATGAATCAAACAAACATTTGGTAGAAAATATTACTTCCATTGCTTTTCTAGAGCAGTGAGAGAATGGTCTTAACAGATCAGTATCATTACTAAGTTCCAGGACAGGATGCCTCATACTCCATTAGCAAGGCATTCTTTTATGTTGATAGCAAAAAGACACTCTTATTTCCTATTGAATTACCTCAGTCATTTCCTGCATTATCTGTCTAATCTATGGGCTCATCCTGATTTGCTTAAAAGGTCTGAGGTTTTAGACATGGATTATTTGCTACTCTGGCAAACCAACTGCTTTGATGTCTACTGAAATTTTTCCTTTTCCAATTTAATGTCCTCACTATCTCTCATCTTGATTGTTTTCCTTAATAGTATTGTTCCAAATTCTTAAGTCTAATAGAAAGAAAATTTCAACTTAAAAGGTAAATTTTCATGCAGTTATCAAAAAAATAATAATCTACAATAAAACCAACTCACCAACTGGATGAGTGATGGTGTTCTGTAGGCTGGGAATTACCACAGAGTAGGTAGGTGAGCGATAAGGATAAATTGTTGTAGGATTTGTAGAGATGATATTGTGTGAGGTACCAGAAAATACATTGGAAACACTTAGAGGAAAGCGTTTTCGCTTCCCTGGACGAGGCTGATAAACCCAACCTATAGAAGAAGATAAACTACTTTTAATATAAATGCATAGACCCTATTTAACCTTTAAATAGTTCTTTTCATACTAAAAATACAAAGCACTTTAAAGTTTTTTAGAAAATATGTTATTGTCTAAAGTATCTTTTGCAGCTCTATGATACGCTATTTCTGTGAATGACTTCACTGTGTATTTTAACATACAAATCCATATAGCTCCTAACTTGTGGCCAGTGTTGTAACCCATAATTGAAAGGAAGATCAAATGTCTTAACTCCAATGACACATAACTGAATCTGTTGTAGAATCAACATCAAAGCCACTGAGCTTGAATCCCAAAGGCTTTCCTCTACCTATAAAACGATTCCCCACTATGACATTATTCATTTCCTCCTGCTTCCTCACTCTCTATAAGACGCAATTGTTTAAAATTGCAATGCGATAATCCCTAATGACCAGTCACTATTTTTATGCCTAGTTCAGGAAGAGTCACTCTCCTAGACTTGGCAATCTCCAAGCCCACAAACAACTCAATTTCCTTCCAAAGTCAGAATGGTGGAGCTATGGCAATTGTAGCCACTGTATAACTAACTGGAAGAATCACTGGTTCCCTGTAGATGCTGCCTCTGACCTGCCCTCCTAGAACCTCTCTGCTCATATTGCAGAAAAAAATTTTTCCTACCATGCACAATCATGTTGGCCAAGTGCTGTGCATTTTTCCAAGTTTAATCTCAATGTCCTTACTGCTGGAGAAGAAACAAGACTCATTTTATACTACATCATAAAGGGGATAAATCTATCAATCAGAAACCAGGACTATGTTCTGACCACTGTGTAATATTAAAATGGAGCACGGTGTTAATCCTTCTCATTAGCTTTTTTTTTTTGAGACACAGTCTTGCTCTGTTGCCTGGGCTAGAGTGCCGTGGTGTCAGCCTAGTTCACAGCAACCTCAAACTCCTGGGCTCAAGCAATCCTTTTGTCTCAGCCTCCCAAGTAGCTGGGACTACAGGCATGCACC
>NW_012148864.1:391433-391954 GCF_000956105.1 Propithecus coquereli | reverse complement strand
CCTGGTTTGTATTAGTTGGTAAATATGAGACCAGATATCCCCTTACTTGGTTCTACTTAAGGAAACTTATGCCCAATATCATTTCAATCATTACTATAATATTAGTCATTATTTTCTTTATTGCACATATTAGATTAGAAAAAAATTACACATTTTTGTCTTTCCATCTCAACCTAACCTAATCTTTATCTAAATAAATTTAAAAGAAATTTGAAAAAGGCTTTGTTCATTTCATTTGATTACCAGGAAATTCCTCTCTGTGCTTTTCTTTAATCTTTTGTGCTTCATCATAATAGGGTTTCTTTTGTTCTTCACTAAGTTTGTTCCACTCTAACCCGAGCTGGACACTGATTTCTGCATTGTTGGCTGCTGGGTTAGCTTTGGCTAGTGCTGGCCGGTGGATCCTTGCCCAAACCATAAATGCATTCATGGGTCGCTTCACATGACCATTTCTGTCCTTACTGAAGGGAGTATCTGGTATTCCTACACGACAAAAATTAAGAGACTAAATTAATGTGCCA
>NW_012148864.1:383919-390535 GCF_000956105.1 Propithecus coquereli | reverse complement strand
TTTGAGCAAAAATATTTATAATATTACATTACTAATACTAAATTGGTTGTATTTCACTGTGAAGGTGAAGCTCCTACCAAGGTGAGTCATCAACAGTATTTCCATGTCCTGCGAGAAAAATAAGAGAAAAATAATAAAAGTGGCTCTTTGAAAGTCACAGAGCCAGTTGAAATTACAATAAAGGACATTGGCTAAATTCACATTTCTTATGTGATTCATCAAAAATAACTGTCTATAAAGTTCTTACATTGTTGCTTTTAGGATTACTTGATATCCTAACAGATTTTTAAAAAAATTTTTAAAAATGCTAAGGATGAAATACGTAGTATAAAGAAAGCTATTTCCTTCCTTTAGAAAAATGAAAACAAAGTCTAAAACTATCAAAGATTAAAGCAAGAGGGTAGAGTGGAGAGGATGAGTCAGTAAAGAAAATAAGAACAAAAACAATAAAGTTAATGAAAACATGAACCAAAGATTAATATGACTTTCCAAGACATTCATTGGCAGTGTTCTGTCTGAACTAAATCTTAAGATAAAAATTTGCTAACTATATGTTTAGAAATACTGGATAGACATATTTATGTGTAGTTGTTACCGTTGTAACTATAGTTATTTCTTCTAAAACAATTTTTCTAGCTTATTCTACAATATTTTCATTTTCTATATTTCATAAGTCCTTAGTTTTTAGAAGAATACTAAGGTGTTACATTTAATCATGTATTATTTTCTCCTAGAAAAATGTTTACTGCTCATTTTTAAAGATGATCTCTATAATTGGTATAAACTTTCCCGTTTAATTATAACTTTTTTCATTAAACACCATTGCTTCTTCTATTTCTTGATAAATGTAAAAGTATTGAGCTACTATAATACGATATTTTTAATCTTGATTATTTGTAGTATATAAACTTAAGGCTTTGTGTTGTCTAGCAAGAATGTTTCTATTTTTGTGTATAAAAATTAGTCATATCTAAATCTCATCATTTACTGGGCCTTAAAATACAGATTTTTAAAAAATGTTTGGTAATCTTGAACATGTTAGTGTATTTTACTGGTATATGTACAAGTCAATCAGAAGTGATACCTGTGCAGACTTTGCCCTGAAAAGAATCAGTTCCATGATTTTATTTTTCTAGTTTAGGCTTCTGAACTGCTGACATGTCAGCTATGGGGCAACATAGACGAAGTTTTGAAAACCAGATTTCCCTGCTGTCTAATACCTGCGTCGGAGGGAAGCACGGTCAGTGGGACATCTTTGGTTTCAATTTTTACAGAAGGCTCCAGTAAGGATTGCATTTTAATAGGCACTGGTGTCAGCGGGACCTTGGTCAATCTTATCAGCTCTGAAGGTGGAGGTCCCTGAAATTGGATCCGGGCCCCCGGGGGTACTGTGTGCAGAGTCAAAGGGATCCTGAGGTCTTGCTGGTGTGGCCCAAAGGCGCTGGACGGCTGGGCCAAGATGACCTCCTTGCTGCCATGAACCAGGCCATTGGACGTGGGCTCCATGCCTAGCCTGTAGTCCTCGCGGAGTCTCTCGGGCTCCTCCGTTTTGATGATTTCTTCTTGGATAGCCGCCAGGCTTTTGCCTTCGCTGCCTTTCCCTGTGTCCCTCATGACCTCCTCTGCCTCCAGCTTGTCCTTCGCGTCCCCGCGGCGGTTGTCGAGGGCCGGCCCAGGGCCTTGCACCTTGGCCGCCCTGGAGGCTCTGGAGCCTGCCTCGACAGCCCTCCGAGGCCCCACCGACAGGTCGGAGCCGGGACCTGGCTCATGCTTCTCGACCTTAACGTGCAGCTCCCGGGGCTGCACCGGGTACAACTCGGGCCTGCAGAGGACGCCCTCGGATGCGGGCGGTGGCTGCAGTAGCAACAGCTCGGGCCTCAGTGGCACCAGCCGCGCCTGCGCGGGCGAGGAAGCAACGCTGTCGTCCCGGACCTGAGGCAGTGCTGGCCCTGGCGGCAGCAGCAACACCTGCTCTGGCTTCACCTGCAGCAGCCGCCGTGCCACGGGCTGTACACCCGACGCCGGGGCGTCGCCGCACGACGAAGCCACGGTCGCAATGGCGGCCGCGCACGGGGCGGGCGGCGACGGAGGTGGCTCGACGGTCGCTGCTCGAAAGGAAGTACCTTCGACCGGCAGCGGGGGCGGAGCGGGACGTAGCGGACGCGGCGGGGTCACCCGTGGCAATTGGCGCGGCTGAGGTCGTGGCTCAGGCCTGGCTCTCTCCATGAGGGGGGAGGGGGACGCCCCGGCCTGTGTGCCAGCTGGGATTGTGAGCTAAGCCGTTTGTTGGCGGCCTTCCTCCTCCCCCTTTCGGTTAAGACCCTTCTAAGACCTTTGCTACCCAGAACCCTACGCGGTTCAAAACGAAGCCCTCCATCTCGGCCTTGCCCAATCACAAGCGTCCCTGCACCGGCCTGCCAATCACAAGCGCGTTCTCCGGCCCCTCCCGCCGTCCGCTCTCGCCTCGTGTGGAGCCTTCGAATCACCCGCGGTGGCAGGGGCTGCGGCGCGTGTTGGCCATTTTTCCCCTCTGACTCTCCCTCTCTTCCGGAGTTCTCTTCCGGCCGTTGTCCTTAGTTACTCCTCCCCCGCCCGGAGCCCCGGACAATGGTGTTGCTTGGGAAACGGTCTGGTTCCATGCCACTGACCTCTCTGGAATGAAGTTGTGAGCCTCATACTCCAGCTGGGGAACGGGGCCTTGTGCACGTGCTTTGCGCAGCCGCAATACACGATTGGCCCTGAGCATCACCAGGGGCTTTGGGTCTTTGCTAAGGGGAAATGGAGCAAAGTTTGCTACTTCTCAGTAACCCCGTTAGTTGATCTTGACTTTGACTTTTTGCTTTTACTGTGCTAGTTAAACTTTCCATTAATCACCAGGTAATACATCCCAAATTCATCCACTTCTTTGGTTGTCCACTGCCATTACCCTTTTCCAAGCTTCATCACCTTTCACCTGGATATTGCTTTAGCCCTATAAATAGTCTCTTTGCTTTTCACCCTTTTCATCCTACTACACTCCAGCTGCCAATCATCTTACAAAAGTACAAATCTATTACTGTCACACCCTGTTTTCCTAGATCTCCGTGGTTCCGCACTGACCGCATGACAAAGATATAAAATTCTTGCCCAAACCTATCAATCTGTGAATACTTTGGGCTCTACCTACTACTATTCCTCACCACTCTAACGCTGGCTCTTTCAGCTGCAGCCACATTGGCCTCATTATTCTGTTTCTGCCACAGGGCCTTTGAACATACCCAGAATGCTGTTCCTTCCTTTGTGTTTTCTTGCCTCCTCCTGCTCAGTTTGCAAAGTGCACATCAACTGGCACTTCTTCAGAGAAGCTTCCTCTGACTCTGAAAATCAAGTCAAATCTTTATCTACTCATCACTTCATTTAAAGCACTTACCACAATTCATAATTATATATTTATTTAAGTTTTTATTCTGCTGCCTTTCCTACTTGACTATAAAGTCTTTGAAGGCAGAACTGTTTATGTTTTGCTTATCATTGAATCCCCAATGCCAGCCATGGAGCCTGGCATATGTTAGGTTATTAAGTATGGAATGTCCGATTTCCTTAAGTTTGACAGTTGATATCTCTGACATTTCACTTTGACGCTTTCTTTTTTTAAATTGTGAAGGTACATCCTCATTCTTTCAAACACACGTTTTGGCTTGCGATTATCTTTCAGATTTTTTTTAGAGCGATTTTTGTGAAATCATGGATAAGTCAAAAATTAGTGTTATTTTTGAATATGAGTTTCATGGTGGAACCAATGCAATGCAGACAGCTTGAAATGTCAATGAAGTGTTTGGGAAGGCTATGGCTAATGAAGGCACAGTACCTCAAAGGTTTGAGAAGTTCCATTCTGGTGATTTTAATCTTGAAAAGGAGCCATGTGGGTAACCTGAAACCAACGTGGAGAATGATGAGCTGAAAGCTGTAGTGGAAGCGAATCCATCTCAACCTACACATGAATTAGCAGCAAGGTTTGACATAACTATTCCAACAATATTGGACCATTTAAAACAAATTGGCAAGGTAGAGAAACTGGATAGATGGGTACTGCATGAATTAAACAAGCATCAGAAGAGAAATCATCTGGAAGTTTGCCTTTCTTTGCTGTAATGACATAAAGGCAAACCATTTCTACACCGTATTGTTAACTGTGATGAAAAATTGATTCTTTTTGACAACTGCAAGCATTTGGTACAATGGTTGGATAAAGATTAAGTGCTGAAATGCAGTCCAAAACCAAATATTCATCAAAAAAAAGTTAATGGTGTGTGTTTGGTGGTCCAGAGCTGGTATTATCCACTACAGCTTCATGAAACCTGGTCAATCAATTCAGCGGATGTCTATTACAACCAAACGGACGAAATGATGAGGATGCTTGTGATTAAGCAGCTGAGATTGGTCAATAGGGACAGGCCAATCCTCTTGCAAGATCACACGTCGCAAAAAACAACACTGCTCAAACTATAGAAGCTGGACTTGGAAACTCTCTGTCATGCACTGTATTCACAAGACCTTGCACCAACTGACTACCACTTCTTCCAGGCTTTGGACTGCTTCTTGCAAGTAAAAATATTCAGTTCTCAACAAGCTATGGAAAACACTTTTCATGATTTCATCACCACTCACTCTCCAGGCTTCTTTGCTGCCGGCACAAGCAAGCTACCATTAAGATGGCAAAACTGTGTCGATAGTTTAGATGCATACTTTGCTTAATTGTACTGCTTCTTGTTTGAGATATAATAAACTAAACTTTTGATTTGAAATCAGACATTTAATGACCTAATAGTAATCATTCAATAAATCATTTGTTGAATAAATAAATGAATAAGTTCTGCCATTGTCTAATAATGAAATAGTAAAATCACTACTTATATTAAGGGCTTACTCTTATGCTAGACACTGCTCCAAATTCCTGTCCATGTTTATGCCCCTCTTTTTACTAGGAATGTGTCTGTTTCCACTAAACATCACCAAGATAAATAAAGAGAAATCCTATATTAACATTTGCTGCATTTTTAAATGATATCCTGGCCAAAAGTTATAGACTTTTCTTGAAGTAGATGATTTTTGCAACCAAGATAAGTTATCTCTAAAAGAAGACCAACTCCAATTCTCTTTCTAATCCTCTGTTGTCAAAGGTGGTAAATAGGAGTTCTTACAACTGGCAGGTAGACAAGGGCAATGGTTCTTAAACTTTATCTCAGGAACACTTTACACCCATAAAAACTATTGATGATCTCAAAGAGCTTTTGTTCAGTGGGTTTTATCTATCAATATTTATCATCTTATAAATAAAAACTGAAGTTTAAAAAATAATTATCATCTCATTTACAATATCAATTGTAAACCTATTACATTGTTAATACATTTTCATGAAGAAAAAGTATGTTTTCCCCAATATTAGAAGAGCGGCATAGTGAATCTAATATCTGGCTTAATAAAACACCTGGATTCTCCTATCAGCTTCTGTATTCAATCTGTTGTGATTTGCATGTCATGTAGGCTCTGTACACTCATGAGAGAATGATGAGAATGAGCAAATATTGTCTTTAAATTATTGTGAAAATAGTTTTGACCTAGCAGACTCTATGAAAATATAGTCAGTCCCTGTACCACACTTTGAGAACCACTGAACCAAGGATTAAGTGAAAGAGCCAGATGTGTGCATAAGCAAAAGCTGATGAAAGAAGTAGGCAAATAAATCAAGTTGTTGGTTTTGTGCAGGATTTTAGTTCATATTCTGATCTGAATTATCCAAAATTAATTGACAACATATGGGTTTATTTCTGAACTTGATTCTGTTCCTTCAATCTGTTTACCTATCTTTATTACAGTCTTAATTACCATAGCTTTATGCTAAATTTTAAAATTAGGTCATGTAAGTCCTTGAACTCTGTTATTTTTCAAAATCATATTGGCTATTCTTGGTTCTTTGGATTTAAAATATAAATTTCAGGATCATCTTACCACTTTTTTAAAAAGAAACCCCAGTGATATTTAGATAGGAATTGCATTGAATCTATGGATTGATTTTGGGAAAACTGACATCTTAACAATATTGAATCTTCCCATTTGCAAACATAGAGCATATATCCATTTATTTAGGTCTTTTATTTCTTTTGTCAATGTTTTGTAATTTTCAGTAAAACATTCTGCATTTCTTTCATTAAATTTGTTCCTGAATACTTTATTCTTTTTTGGTGCTATTTTGAATGTAATTGTTTTTTTAAGTGCCTTTTTAGCTGGTTGTATGTTGATTTTTATTTTCTTATTTTCTTGCCTTATTGCACAGGCTTGAACCTCTCATTCAACGTTGAATAGAAGTGGTGAGAGTGGATATCCTTCCCTTGGGCCCAATCTTAGGGAGAAATCATTTTGTTAATTATAGGTTTATATAACTGCCTTTTATCAAATTAAGGATGTTTGTTTCCATTCCTCATTTATTGAGTTTTATCATGAATAGTAGTTCAATTTTATCAAATGCTTTTTCTGTGTCTATTAAGATGATTATATGGCTTTCTCCTTTATTCTAAGAGTCAGCAAAATTTTCTTGAAAAGGCTATATGGTAAATATTTTTTACTTTGTGATCCATAT
>NW_012148864.1:381845-382919 GCF_000956105.1 Propithecus coquereli | reverse complement strand
AATTTCCCTGGTGATTTCTTCTTGACCTATAGGTTATTTAGAAGCATGTTGTTTAATTTCCAATTATATGAGAATTATCTAGATTTCCTTCTATTATTGGTTTTTAATTTAATTCCATTTGTGGTCAGAGAACTGTCACTTGTTTTATGACTTTGTATGTTCCTCATTCTGGAGAATGTTTCATGTGTACTTCAAAAGAATGTATATTCTACTGTTGTTAGGTGGAGTGTTCTAAATGAGGTTAATTGAACTTATATTAATGAAAATTTAGGTTATAATTGCCATTACATGTTAGTTCTTAAAACAAACAAGGAATGAATTAATTCTAATTTTTTAATAAAGGAAGTGCTAATTCCCCCAGCGCTAATATTTTATGGAGGAAGAGGGATTTCTTTTTTCTTTTTGGACTTTCAGTTCAGGGAATTGAGTTACTCATTCTCCATGGTTTCAACAGAGCATTATCTTTGGTCTGCTCAAGTCCCTGTATTAGTTTCTTACTGCTGTTTTAGCAAATTACCACAAACGTAATGGCTTACAATTACCTAAATTTATTATCTTACAGTTCTGAAGGTCAGAAGTTTAAAATGGGCCTTATGGGCCTTCCACCAAGGGTCTGTAAGACTACTTTCCTTCTGGAGGGTCATGGGAAGAATCTGTTCCGTGACTTTTATGGTTTCTAGAGGCTGCCAGCATTTCTGGGCTCATGGACCCCTTCCATCTTCAAAGCCAACAATTGTATCACTCTGACCCCTGCTTCCATCCTTACATCTCCTCTGGCTCACCTCTGTTTTCTGTCTTTCAAGGACCGTTGTGACTGTATTGGACCCACCCCGATAATCTATGGTAGCCCCTCTATCTTAAAATTCTTAACTTAATCACAGTTGTGAAGTCCTTTTTGCCACGTAAGGTAACATATTCACACCTTCCTAGGATTAGTACACGGACATCTTTGGAGGGACCATTATTCTGCCTACCACAGTTCCCATTCCTATTTTATTTTATGATTTTCTCCTTCTTTCCCCATTTCTGTTCCCATTCCAACTCTACTCTCCCTCACCCTCATGCCCTGGGCAC
>NW_012148864.1:371599-381385 GCF_000956105.1 Propithecus coquereli | reverse complement strand
TTCTGTTTCAATGAAGCACAATTTTTTTTTTTTTTTGAGGCAGGGTCTCGCTCTGTTGCCTGGGCTAGAGTGTAGTGGCATCATCGCAGCTCACTGCAGACTCGAAGGCATAAATCTATTAGTCTTTCAGTTTTCCCCATCAGTGATGTGTATATTCAAATCACTTACCATTTTATTATTGTGTTTCATGCTTTTCCCACGTTGATCTGCAGAAGACCATTATTTATTATAGATAATCAAACATTGCAAATATCTTCTTGTCTGTGACCCATCTGTTAATTTATGTCTGATATCCTCTGTTGAACAGAAATGCTTAACTTAAAGTGTCAAATACATCATTTTTTCATGTTATATTTTGTGCTTTTAGGATCCTGTTTAAGAAATCCTTTCCCACCGCAAGTTTCAAAGACAGTCTCTTATATTTTCTTCTATTACTTCTATAATTTTACATTTTTTATTTAGGTCTTTAATCTTTATGGTATTTTTTATATGTGACATAAAATAGGGATCACGTTCATTTCATATAGTAATCTAGTTATCCTAACGTCTAACAATCCATGTTCTCTCTGCTCCTTCAACCTGTCTCTCTAGGATATATCAAGTACTCTATAAAGAGGTCACATAGAGAGGACGGCAGCCTCTGCTAGCAGCCATGCAAGTGATTCATATTGAGACAGATCCTCTAGACCCACTTATGCCTTCAGGTCACTGAAGCCGCAGCAGTTGTCTTAATTACAACCTAATGAGAAACCCTGAGCCAAAACCACCCAGCTAAGCTACTCCTGAATTCCTGACTTACAGAAACTGTATGAGACAATAAATGTCTATTGTTGTTTTAAGCCATTAAGTTTTGGGATAATTTGTTATACAGAAACGGTAACTAAGACAGTTTTAATACTGAATAAAGAGCAAATGGAACTCTTTGGTCTCTATCACAGGGTGTACTACAGTTTCTATTTCATTGCTATCAGAAAAATCAAAGTAAGTTCTAGCTTTTCAATGTTGTCATTCCCTAAAATAGGAGAGTAAGGTAGCTAATAAAAGGGAAAGATGGGAAGAGGGAGAAAGGTATCTAGGAAATAAACAAATATTTGAGGCCACTTACAGTGTTTCTCTTATGTCCTTTTGTCATCTATTTTGATCAAAAATGCATTTGATGGGGAGGAAAAAATGTGGTTATTGCATTTATATTGTCTTGGACCTCTTCATACATAATCACTGTTGGCCAAAGCAAGGAGGCTAGACATGAAATGGCTTTGAGTTGGCTGGAGGCATGGGTCACAGAAAGTAATACGGAAGATTTGGAAATGACTATGAAGGAGATGCAAGTGTTGAATGGAGTTTGTATTAAATAATCTTGAAGGTATATACATCCCTGATTTTTGAGATATTTGTCCTTTGCCTCATAAAACTCCTACCTACCCTTCAAGTTCCCAGCTTAAATGCCCCATTCTCTAAAAAGCCATCTCTAGTTATACTAGGCAGAGTGAAACATTTCTTTTTTTGTGCTTTTCACAGCACTTTCTATATACCTCTATTTTGGTACTTGTATTGGAAGAAGGGTATGGCAAACACCATTGGTTGTCTACCCTAAAGTCATCCCCTCCTTTTCCTTGCTAACAGAACCCTGCTTTTTTTTTTTAAAGAAGGTGTTGTGCCAGCTACTGTTCCTAAGTTCTGTCCACTGAGACATAAGGAACAATCTGTTGGATGCTTCTGGTGAAAAAAAGCACAATTCCCTAATAGAAAAGAGAACAGATATAAAGAGAAAACTCTTTTCTGTTCATCTCCTTCCTTTCTGCTTTAAATGCTATAGTGTGAGAACATGATGTCTGGTACCACAGCAGCCATTTTGTGAACATGAGAGATTTCTCTGATATGCTGTAGATAGTGAAGCAGAAGAATTTAAAGTGTTCCAATTCTTAATGGCATCATTGAGCCACTGAATAGGTCCTGAAATTGCCAAACTATAAACTTACCTATGTGATATAAGTAAATTTCCATAGTGTTTAATCTTTCATTAGTGAAGTTTCCAGTTATTTGCAACCAAAAGCATTCAAATTTCTGGAAAAAGGAACAAAAATAACTTTCATGAAACACTTAAATCATGCTTTAATTTTCTGTGAATATGTTTGGCTACCCACAATGTTAGGACATAGACCTTGTGTTAATCAATTCCTAGCACCTTCTACAGTTTCTGATTTAAAATAGTTGCTTAAGAAGTGTTTATGGAATGAATGAATCAATGGACAAATGAATGGATAAACGAATCCACAGATCAACATGATGATGTGATTGGGGGGCCAGTGTAGAAGAGTTGGTTAAGAGCATAAGCTCTTGTATTGTATTTCTGGCTTCCTGTCCTGGCTTTACCACTTATTAACTATGTGACCTTGGGTAAGTCACCTAATCTTTGTAAGACTGTTTTCCCAGTTATAAAATGGGGATAACAACAGCATATACTTAAAATAACTGTTGTGAGGCTATTAAACATTCTATGTAAAGGGCTCAACAAAGAATTTGGTACCTGATAAGCACTCACTATGTTGGCCATTACTATTGGAGAAGACAGAGAACAGCCAGAAATGGTTCCAAATTGTCAAGCCTGGTTGACCGGGAAAATAAAGATAAATCGGACCAAAATTCAATGCGGAAATGGAAAAGATGATGTTCAACTTCAGACGTATAAAACAAAGCCTAAATATAGTTAGAGAATGAAGACATATTGGTTATGTTTATACAGATAAAGTAACTCTACTTAGGTTCTGATTTATATTACAGTTACTCATCCTGAGTTTCTATAATTACAGAATTGTACTTTACAAATATAGTAACTTCAAAAGGAGGATAATTTTTGGATTGTATCCACGATGACTGAAATCCAAGGCGGTAGGAGTTGCTGAGATTTTGCCTAAGAATGTGTTTTCAAGTGGTAATATTCAAAAACAAAATATCATGGACAAAAAAGATTTCCTTAAATGGTGTAGACACATGCAGTGTCAGTGATATAACATAGTTCAGACTCTGAAATCCTTTGAATTCTCTTCCCAATTTAATGTTTCTTCAGAAACTACTATGCAACAGAGGAAAACTATGCCAGAAATATTTAGAGGGGAAATTCTGTGTATTAGTGTCCAAGGAACCACTTTTGTTCTCTAGGTAGCCAGAATGAGTAATAAAAACCAAGCGTGAGTAGTAATATTTGTCATGCACACTTTTTGTCCATTGCTAAAATAAAAGAGATCTCATTGAACTCAGATTAGGAAATAATTCTTCCTAAGAAAATAACTCATGAATTACTTATTGGATTTTCTTCTGTGTTTAATTTCCATTGCATGGCAATGAGTAACAGTATAAACCAAATAGAAAGTCAGTTCACATTCCAGATTCCATTTTTAGATGGACATGAAGATTTCAAATTCTTTTATTAAATAAACCAGCTCAGTCACTGGAAAAAATTAAATTGAAATATCTGTCTGTATCAATCTCTCTACCAACATATGGCCCCTTTGGGGCCAAATTATTATGGGCCTCTCAATATGCAGCCCTATAAATAACTCCTAGTTATGTGGGGGAATTTATACTTCATTGAACACAACTCTGCCTCTTTATCAATGATAATATCTTTATATTATTTCAAAATGTCTTAATACCTTGCCTTTTCTAAAAAGGATTGAAGCTTTTTGTGATTTAGGACCTTGAACATTTTGTGGACATCGAATTATTTTTTTTGCTTTTTTCATCCAGCTTTTCCTTTTAATCAGCAAAGCATATCTGAAATATCAAGATAAATTCTCAGTTGGCCTAGCTGCGTCTGGGTTTTTTTCACCCTCATTTACCCTTCACACCACAGCCAGATTAATTTTCCTAAAACACCATTAGCTAGATCAAGGCCAAAGTCCTTAGCTGTGCTTAATATCCTTAAGCCTGATTTTGTCTCTCATGGCTTTCCTCCTCCCTGCTTTCCATCTTTTTTGGGTCTCTACACAGCCCTCAATCCATCTTGCGTATATTACTCACACCCCTGAATTGATCTGGAATGTCATCCTATTCTCTTTCAAGTTCATCCTGTCTATGTGAATTGCTTTTGATCCAACTCAAACCTGATAAACAAGATGGTGAGTGGGATTTTTCCTATTATTCTGAATTTATACCAAAGGCCCAAAGCTGAGAATATAAGGTATGAAATAATCTACTTCTAAGATCAAAGAGATGCTAATAAGCCACTAGTAGTTTGGGGACAGCTACCTCCTTAAAAGAAAGGCTTGCTGAAAAAAGCAGGAACCAGATGTGCTACCTCAACCACCTACCCACTACGAGTTGATAGAAGAATAGGAATGAGACAGAAAGTTGTGTGTATTGAGGGTGCACAGTGCTCATAACCATTCTTGAATACCCAATACTGGAACATTTTTCTAACTGGGAAGTTGTGAGATCTAGTCAAGGTTCTCTAAGGGAATTGCTAACCAGCAAGAAAGGAGAACATATAAGAACAGTTACTGGAAAAAAATAAAGTTACTTTTTATTTATACCTCCAATGAATTGAGATTTCTAAAAAACCAGTTACAGACACCAAAAAAAAGAAAAAGGAAATTTATTGGCTCAATCATTCAACAAATATTTATTAATTGCTTCCCATGTGCCAGTCACTGTACTAGGCACAGGGGATACACCTTTGACAAATCTTAAGCAAAGTCCCTGCCCTCCAGGAACTTCTAAGAGTCCATGAGTAGTGCTGGCTCCAGGCATGGTGCTCAATGTCACCACAATTTTTTTTTCCCCATCTCAGATTTTTTTCCTTTGTGTAGACTTAAATCTTGGGCAGTCTCTTCCCTCTGGAAGGCAACGTGTAACAATCCTAATGGAAAGAGAGCCTCTTTCTCCTGGTTATTCTAGCAAAGTGTCAGATGTCCTTATTGACTTGGCTTGGGTCAGATACCCATCTCTGAACCTGACTGGAGGGTCTCAGTCGTTAGTAAGGCCACCACAATTATTCGTGCAGGTTGTTCATTGCAAAAGAAGATAAGCAGGGGCCGAAATCCATCCAAAGCCATACCAAGCCTTATCCTGGTAGAGGACTGTGTCTGCCAGAAGAAGGGGCCTTTTTCTAATTCACTAAGACACAGCAGTGGTCTTGGCCATGTGTTCACCCTGGAGCAAAGGCGAGATGGGCTTATTCCCACGTGGCCCACATGGCCTGAGGACAGGGAAAGGATAGTGGGGTGCTATGGCCCAAAGTCAGAAACCTGTGTGCTGGGCAGGCAATGACAACAGCTATCTACTTCATTCCTTAAAAGCATGGAAAGACAAGGTGGCAGAGTGGAGAGGACCTTGGACTTTGTGTTGAAAGGACTGGGTTCTAACCCTAGTCCTGGAAGCTATGGGACATTGGGCAAATCACTTAACTAGTCCCCTAAAAGTTTGTCTTCCTTTTTATAAAATGGAGAAAATTATTATCCTACTTCCCCTACAGATTCATTGAGAGGGGGAAAAAAGATAATGTTTGAGAATATGGTTTGGAAACTCTAAGTTTCTTACACCTGGAAGGTATTATTATTTATTGTATCCTCCCAGATTGTACCTAGGTCATTGCTCTCACACGTTGAAAGTGCTCAATGGGTGTTTATTAATTGGCTGGACCATGACATGGAAGCTCACATCACTCTGAGTACTTTTCCGAAATCTTATACAAGCGAAATGTTTTGGCAAAATGTTCATTCGACATTAAAATTCAAAGATTCCAGGAACCTGTGAAGCAAGCTGTCTTTTGACCTCATTATCCGGTCTCAATTTAAGTACTGCTTCCTCGGGGAAAATTGCGTGGACCATCCCCCAGCCCCCTAATCAGGGCAGAGCCTCCAACCTGCTTCACAACACTTAACACTGTCTTCCAACAATTGTGAATTTCTGTTTCATGTCTGTCTTTCTGAACTGACCGGGAACTCCACTGGGTGGGCACCCTGGCTGTCTTGTTTGCTGTTGTATCACCTTGGACATGGTACATAGTAGGAAATCCAGAAATACTTACCCAATGAATGAGTAAATTTGTAGCATTAAATGGAACGAGGTCGAGTGGACTAGGAAACATACATCTAATTTTCCCTCTCTGTTCTGATGTCTTTCTCCAAGCCCTCCATCGACCACATCCTCATGACTTCTGGAACCTGTGCTAAGTAGAGAAAGAACAGGCAGTTGACCGAATGTGCCCATCCAATCAATGGTTATTTGGAAATACAATCCATTCACTCTGACCTATGTAAGCAATGTCTCAAAAATGCAGAACAAGTATAGTAATTTCAAGACCCTGTAATCGTAAATTTATTCTAGAATAATATCCTAAATGTCATACCCTTTCATATCCTTTTATGCTCTAGTGCTCCTATCTGACTTGAAACCATGAGAGAACTAGGCAGTCATTCCCGGAAGAATATACATTATTCCAAGCCAGAAATCAGATTAAAGTGGTTCAGAGGGGAAAGGAGATGTTAGAGACAAATCATTCTCTCTTCTTCCCCGCCTCCACCCTGAATTTCATTTACATAATGCGACTCTTAGCACAAATGAATGAGTCAGCATCAGGGAAGACAAACTGAAATGACTTCCATATCAAAGGCAGTTATTTTACTTTCTGCCAGCCTGCAGTGAGTGGACAAGTGCTTTTCTAAGTAATAGAGATTTTAAAAAAAATAGAGGCCAGTATCCAGTTAGATCATAAATACCTGTTGTGTGCAGAATTTTTATTTATTTTTAATTGTGGTAAAATACATATAACATTTACCATCTTAACCATTTTCAAGTGTACAAGTCAGCAGTGTCAAGTACATTCGCATTGTTCTGAACCAATCTCCAGAACTCTTTTCATCTTGTAAAGCTGACAATCTATCCCCTTTAACAACTCCCCATTCCCCTCGCCCGCATCCCCTGGCACCTCATTTGAGAGCAGTCGATTGTGCAATATTAGACTTTTTGTGATTGGCTTATTTCACTCAGCATTACGTCCTCATGTTTCACTCATGTTCATCCACACAGCATGTGTCAGAGTTTCTTTCCTTTTCAAGGCTGAATAATATGCCACTGTATGTGTATATACCACATTTTGTCTATCCATTCACCCACTGATGGCCACTCAGGTTGCTTCCTCATTTTAGCTATTGTGATTAATGCTCCTATGCACAGGGGTATACACACATATCTCTTTAAGACCCTGTTTTCGATTCTTTTGGGTAAATACCCACAAGGGGAATTGCAGGATCAGACAGTAATTCTAGTTTTACTTTTTGGAGGAACTGCTATACTGTTTTCCATAGCAGCCGCACCATTTCATATTCCCCGTGTACCAAATTTTACAAATTGAGTTTCAAAGAAACTTAGGGCTTACTTTTCTCGCTCCGTGGCATTCTTCCCAGGGATTCTCGTGCCGCTTTCTCTGTAGGTCCTCTGTGACACCCGCCGCTTTTCCACTTGCAGTGTAAAAGTCTTATCTTCCCCATTTGCCATCACCCTGAGAATAGGAAGGATCGAGGTTGAATTCATCTGTAAAGACAGTGATCTGGGTGAGTCTTCTAGCTCCCCTGGTTGCCTGTAGTATCTCAGCAAGTTATTACATCTCTTGTAGGCTTCTGATAAGTAAGGAGAACAATGCCTCTCAACAAGGTGGCTAAGAAGAGGAATCTAGATAATGTATTAATATCTTGAATGCTTAGCACAGCACCAGGAACATGGTACATGCTATTAATAATTATTTTATGAAGCAGGAGAGCAGAGTGGCTAAAAGTGTAGGCTTTCAATCTCTATAAGCTTCTGTTTGTTTCCTCATTTGTAAAATGGGTTGTCCTGAGGCTAAAAACAGGTGACCTATGAAAGGTCCATGCAGTGTCACATAGCAATTTGCAAGTACTCAATAAATGGCAGTTACCTTTATTTTTAAGCAGTTTATTGTTCCATCTTAATTCAGTAGTGATCGATTATGTTTTTCCTAACAGTACATTCAAATGTGCCCTGTCAAGCCACTCTGGTTCACCCTTTACCTTTTTGGGCGGTTCCCTTATTTTCCGGCCCTTTGGTTGTTTTAAGGTTCGTTTTTTGCGTTCCATTTTTTTGTTTTCATTCTTCGTTAACTTCCCTTTTTTCTTCCTTTCCCCCAACCCCGCCCCAGCACAGGCCAGGCCTATCCCTGAAGGGGCTCAGAGGCGGAGCCCTGGGTCTGCTCTTTCACTCTGCTCTCATCCCACAGCCTGGGAGGGAGGTGGGAGGCTCGGTCTGGTTCTGAGATGCTCTGTACCACCGCCCTCTTGTCAAGGTTTAATTTCTGTTGAAAGCTGGGCTGGAGTACAGGGGAGGTAGAGGCTTCCTCATGTGAGCAGCCTTTGGCCTGGTGCTAGGAAGTGCTCCTTCTTCCTGCTTTGGTGTGGTGTGTGCTTGTCCTGAGCCATTTTTAGCACCACCCTGACCCTCCATTGTTCCACGGATCCTTTGGAGAGGAGCAGCCTTAGCTTGCTTTGGCTCTACCGGCTTTCTGTCTCTACACCCTTTCCAGGAGGTGGTGACTCAACTTGCCCAGGGACCTTATATGCAACTCCCACCTCCTGCCTCTCCCTCTAACCTCTGAGCTCCTTCTGATGGGGCCCATGGTGACCTTTCGTGCCCCAAAGTCTGCGAGAGACTCGGGTATGCCCCACCCTTTCCTGAGGCACACCACATCACGGCTCCTTCTCATCTCTTGGTCCCGTCCGCTCCAGAAACCTCCAAGCTCAGTGGAGTCCCTGGTCTCAACATTCACATACTTTCCCAAACTCGGGGGTGGGGTGGGGACAATATCTGTCAGGATTTAGGATCTCCCAGTAACTCTCTAGTTACCTTTCTACAGTGGAAGTTCCAAGAAAACTCTGCAGGTCCCCAGCTTCCTAGAGTCTCTGGAAAGTGAGGGAGCGCCCCTCCTCTCCTGCCTGCCCTAGAAGCTTCTGCCCTCCCCCGCCCCCACTCACCACTACTTGACTTTGCACTGGGGGGGCGGGCAAGGCAGGTGGTGGTGAAGGGAAGAGTGGAGAAGGAAGGGGGTAACATCTCACCAGGAATTCCCAGCCAGTCTTCCTGTCTCTGCCTTGCCCTCTCTGTCTTCTGCTTTTATGGACTGCTTGTGGTGGGGAGGCTGGGAGGGAAAGAGGGCAGGCCGGGAGAGTCAGGATGATGGTTCAGGGTAACAGGGCCTATTACACTGCCCCTTTATAACCCTTGTTGGCTTCTGTGGGAGAAACTTCCAGTCACCCATCCAGTGTCATTCTCCCATCTTTCTTTATTTAAAAAAAGCCTATATTGTTGGAATTGGCCAAGTACCCAGTTAAAAGAACTACATTTTCCAGCCTCCCTTGGAGTTAAGAAAGACCAAAAATATGTAAGCAGAGTTTGTGCAGCTTTAGTAAAAATCCCATGAAGAGACCTGATTCAGCTGGGAGGTATGACCTTTTGCTCTCTCCCTTTCCTTCTTCCAGCCTGGAATACAGATGCAATGGCTGGAGCTCCAGCCATCAAAGATAGAAGCCACACACCAAAGCTGGATGACCCAACCTCAGAGGGCAGTGTGCAAAATACATGAGATAGCCTATGTAATGTGACTAGTACAGTGCCTGGCACAGCACGCATGTTAACAAATGGTCCCTGCTATTAATTGCTAAACCTAGGCGAGAACTCAGGAGAGTTCTGTTTTGGTTTTTGATCTACCCCTTCTCTCCAACATTTTCATAAGTCACTGGAAGAGGGAGGGAATTTTGGGCCAGATCTAGTTCTGCC
>NW_012148864.1:357670-370869 GCF_000956105.1 Propithecus coquereli | reverse complement strand
AATAATATTAATAAAATAAGGTAGCACATGGATATGACAAAATTTATAATGGCTGTGTATGAACAAACTATTTTTGGGAATTAAGGGATTGGAAGACCCATGCAGCTCCATGATGCTAGGATTCAGTGAGGTGCTAAATGATCAGCACAAATAGTAACTACTGTGGAGCTGGTGAATACTATTAATATTATCCACCAGCAACAAGAAATCAAAACTGGGTCTTTGATTATTTAAAGGTGTAAAAGTTGAGTAAGTTATTTTATTATGCCCATCATTGGAATATTGAGTCCATTTTTATCTTAAAAATCACACTTTGGAATAGTCGATGACATTGGAAAATACTCAAGCTGAGTGAAAAAATATAACAATTGTATAGGTGAATGATTCCTATTTTGTGTTCCCTGTGTAAACACACATGCACGAAAAGAGACTGGAAGGAACCATCCACAATACTTTGACGGAGAAGAGGGGGATATAAAGTGTCACTTTATATTGTTAATTGTATTTTCGGTATATTCCACATTTCTGGAATGAATTAATAAATGCTACTTGGAAAGGGAAAAAGTTACAGTTACACTTTCTAACTTCATCAGGAAAAATTTTTTAAAACTTCGTTGAGAGTGATTTGTAGCAGGATGGGAGGAGAAAGAAAAACGAGCGTGGGAAGAGCAAAGGGAAGAATGGAAACCGGCCTGTCGTCCCCGCGTGGAATAAGAGCTCGAAGGAGAGGCGAGAGGGATGCAGACCTCCCTACGGCTAGAGCGGCCACGGAGGTAAAGAGAAACTTCCGGGGCGGGGCTCCCCGGTCCCTTCCTTTCTGCGGGGGGAATGTGGGCCACTCGCAACATTAAGGTTCACGATTGCTTGGCTGGAGCTTCCGTCATTCTGAGACGGTGCCTAAGGGTGCAGGCGACCATGGCAAAAAGCAAATTCGAGTATGTCCGGGAATTCGAGGCTGACGACACCTGCCTGCCCCACTGCTGGGTGGTAGTGCGACTGGACGGCAGGAATTTCCATCGGTGAGCGAGCTCGGCTCGGGGCCGCATGGTGCGCCCGCGCTTCCGGGGACTCCCGCACCTACTGTCGCAATCCTCCACCCCACCGCCCCCCCCCCGCTCACGGTTACCGGGGTAACGCGGCAGCCAATGAGTGCGCGGCACTGAGCATCTCCGTGTTGTGTCGGCTGCCACTGTGCTTGAACGCTGGCTGGTCTGGGTAGTTAAATTGCGGGGTGGGGCGGAGTGGGGCGGGGTGGGGAAGGGATGCTCCTGTGGTGAGGAGCCGGCCTGTAGTGCCCGTATTAAGTGAGCAGAGACCTATTAGCAAGGGCCGGGTGGAAACAGTCACTCCCCGGTGCAGTACTTAAGCTCTTCAGTTGGTTGCCCAGCTATTCTACTAGCTATCTTTTCATGCTCACTGCTCAGAGGTCTGTGTAAATCTTGCTATGGACAACACTTTACAGTGTTGTCCATTTTTCATTATCAGTCACAGACCACATGGACTGGATTCAAGGAAGAGAAAAAAGGGAGAAAGAAGTGTAAACAGAAAAAAGGAATTACTCTGAAACTATGTACATCTATTATGCATCAATTTTTTAAAAGATGGGAATTTAATTTTTGAAAAGAGCTGCATTTTTAATAAGGATCATTGTAACTAACGTTTATTGAGCACTTACTAGGAGCCAGGCATAATTAGATTTGTTTTTTTCTCCCTAACCTTCAGGACAACCCGATGAGGTAAATACTCTTTATCCCCATTTCACAGAAAGGGGAATCGAGGCTTAGCAATTATGTCCTTTTTTCTCAGTTGATCAGGGCAAGAACTGGAGTTCTTAAGGAAATGGGTTAGGTTGCGGCTAGTGGAGTGTTTGGGTTCACAGTGCTGGTACAGTAGCTTTATCTTTGAATGGTCTCTGTGATCTGTATTGTTAATGACAAGCTGTCTTCCATCCATTCCCTACTCCCTCTTCTCCTTTTCCTATGAAGGTTTGCTGAGAAGCACCGTTTTGCAAAACCTAATGACAGCCGTGCTCTCCACCTAATGACCAAATGTGCCCAGACTGTAATGGATGAACTGGAGGATATTGTGATTGCATATGGACAGAGTGATGAATACAGCTTTGTGTTCAAGCGGAAAAGCAATTGGTTTAAAAGAAGAGCCAGGTAATTCCACGACCTAGTTCCTTTCTTCAGAATATTTCCCACCAGCCTCTGGTTTTCTGTTTATCTTAATAGCAGACTTATAGACTACAGATGACGTCTGCAATGTTAGCAGCTGCAGAGTGTATGTGTATTTCCTGTTTAGACTGTTGTACTTTCACCTGATAGCTCAACATTACATATGCGTCTTTATCTAATTCTTTTTCCTTCATACCCCATCAACTAAGTTTCTAGATTAACCTAGCCTTGAACATTAAAACTAGAAACAGAGACCATAAGAATGTAATATTAATGATTCATAGGTTGGCTTTAGCCAGTGACAGTCTCTACATGCATTGCAATATTATTTAAACTTTTAATTAAGGAGTATGTCAGTATAAAATAGACAAATCTGATACTTGATTTGGCAGTATTTTAAAACTCTTTACAGGAAACAAATCATACAATGAATTGGTATGTTTTTAAGTCTTCTTCCAAGACTAAAAACAAAACAAAACTCCTGAACCATAAATTCATATCACATCCTACAGAGAAAAATTTGATATTGGTAAATTACTTAATAGGACTGGAAGGCGAGGCAGGCTGCATTCAAAATACATAACTGAAATACTGAAAAGTTTTTCTTAGCCAAATGTATTTTATCTCTTGGTTTGCTGAACAGTTTGTGTAATCTCTCTGTTGCACCCACAGGCCCTATCATGGTGTTGAATTAATACGGTGTGTTTTCTCTTTTCTTGCTCCACCCAATATGCCTTCCATTTGCAAGTAAGTTCATGACTCACGTGGCCTCCCAGTTCGCCTCCAGCTATGTGTTTTATTGGCGGGATTACTTTAAGGACCAGCCTCTTCTGTATCCCCCAGGCTTTGATGGAAGAGTTGTGGTGTATCCCAGCAATCAGACCTTAAGGGACTACCTCAGCTGGCGGCAAGCAGATTGTAAGTGGCACCAAATAAACAGATGTAGTTAAACCACCAATTCCATGCATAAGTGAAATGATCAAATAAAACTTGTTAGGGAGTAAGTTTTCTCTGCCTACTCCTTTTCTCTATGCTCCCTCTGTAAGACTTTGGGCAAGTCACTAAATGTTTCTGAGATCTCTTTACTTTAAGAGGAGAGGGGCAGGGCTGTAAGTGTGAATATTGAATAAAGGTTTTATTTTTATACACACACACACACACACACACACGCATTATATATATATAAAAACATTGTTATTTTGTTCTCCTCACAGGTCACATCAATAATCTTTATAATACAGTTTTCTGGACACTTATACAACAGTCTGGACTAACGCCAGTACAAGCCCAAGAGAGATTACAGGTATAAAGATCTTACTACATTAATACTTAGCTGGGGACAGTTTGCTGTAGGTTCTCCCATAACATTTTTTTAACGTTCCCTTTACATTCTTTTTTAGCTCCCTTTACAGCTTTGTTTGGAAAAGATATAAAAAAATCATAATAGTAGCAGCTCTGCTCTTGCTTGCTCTGTAAACCTGGATGAGTTACTACTTCTCCCTGAGCCGTTGTGTCCTCAGCTGGAAAATGGAAGTAATGACACTGGCTCTGCATTCCCACATGCTGACACGTGGCTGGAGCTGTGGATGGGCTGCCTTGTGTAGACAGGGCATGTGCTCTTTTTTGTCAGTCCTGCAAGCCTCTTTCCTCATTGTCACTCCCTGCTGGGCGCCTGTAGTTTCTTGGGTTTATGACCCCTGTGTGTGGTAAGAGTCCATGCTCTGCAGGGCAAATAACCATACTCAAATCATGTTTCGGTTTAATTGTATCCACTCTGCCTCAGTTCTTTATAGGTAAAAGGTAGAAAACAGTAGTTCCTACCTCATAGGTTTATCGTGAGAATTCAATGTCATGATGCATGTAAAACACCTAGAATAATATGAAGCACATTGTAAGTGCTTAATAAATACTGGTTTTATTAGGTAACAGTAATAAAAAAGTGTTACTTGTAGAGTGACTAATTCTGAAATGAGGTAATGTGTTGTAACCATTCCTAATATTAACACAATGCCTGATACATTGTAATTACTAATAAATGGTTGCCATTTTTTATAATACTAATGATGAAGATTTATATATAGCAATAATAGGAATACCAGTGGGTATATCTAGGTTTGGGAGAGCCAAGTTCAGATTTTGATTCTTAGGAGAATAAAGACAACCTTCAACCTTGAGCAGTTTGTATAATCTTTCTAAGCTTCAGTTTTCTTATCTCTAAAATGGAGATAGTTGTGATAATCCCATAAGAAAAGAAACATAAAGTACCCTGTACATGATAGGTATTCAGTTACTATTAGTTCCTCCCACTCCTTCACAATCTTGATTTGTGAAGCCAGTGTTTGCTACAGAAGAGGATTTTATGAATGTAGACATCTAAAGATTTCAATTGCTCTTAAAATGAAAATTCATTAGTGACTCTAAGATGTTTGATAAAATCCAGTTCTTGATTTGTTTGTGGAAGTTTAGATGGCAGGTCAAATGGATGGTAATGTTAGGGGAGAAAGAAGACATTCAAAGCTTTTTATATCTCTCTTCTTATTTCCTCAGGGAACTCTTGCAGCAGAAAAGAATGAGATTTTGTTTTCTGAATTCAACATCAACTACAATAATGAGCCACCAATGTATAGGAAAGGGACTGTGTTAATATGGCAGAAGGTAATGTTACGTTCAAAGCAAAATGGAAGTCAGGAAAAAAGAGGGCCTGTGCCCATCCAAAGCACTGTCCTGCCTGCTACGTGTATGCTGATGTGACTTTAGTCGCTAACACAAACTAGATCCTTTCCAAAAGGAGATGCTGTAGATTCTTATTTTAGGTGCTCATTTTGTCAGTAAGTAGAGGTCTGGAATTTCTTATATGTAAGTAGAATTACAGAATATATTATTTTTCTGTGTCATAAGCTCTCCCTGTATCAAAACCCTTTTAGAAGGGTATATATAGTACAGATAGGAGGACTTTCGCATTCATAGAACATTGAAAAAATACTTCCTCCCACGCTGGAAAATACCATTAAGTGGCCCATCCATCCCATGACAACTATAATATGAGGCACTAAGAGATGTTGTATGTAATATCTGTAAATTATTTTCAGAAATTTCATGAGATTCCCCAAACATTCATACTTAATATTCTGTAATAAGTCTGTACATTTACCTAAATCCTTAATTCTACCAATATTTTCTCTTGTACCAGCTCTTGAGCATAATAATTTCTCTAAATTTATTTCCTTCTATGTAGTTTTTTTCTGAAATGAATATTTTCAGGTACGAAAGCCTACCTTTGAGAGCTAGTCATTCCACTGGCAATTTTACCTTCCTTATTAGTATTTTCAAAATACATTTGTTCTTTGGCACAAACTTAGATACTTCTTCATGCAGGTGGGAGAAGAGAAATACCTTTAATTCTATAGTTATTGCAAATGGGGAACACATCAGATCCCTTCTTTGTTCCTAAGATTTCTTTCAGAATATAGTAATGTAACCTTTTTTAAAGTATTTACAATTATAAAGAACTTCATGCATATTGATACATATATATGTATATACATAAAAAAATCTGGCAGTCAGAAGTATATAAAGTAAAAAAGTGAACTTCCCCCACATCTTCCTCTTTTCTCCCAATCTTACTCTTGAGTTAACAATTATCACTACTTTCCTTTTACCTGTAGGTGGATGAAGTCATGACAAAAGAAGTTAAGCTGCCAGCAGAAATGGAAGGAAAAAAGATGGCAGTGACCCGGACCAGGACTAAGCCAGTGCCCTTGCATTGCGATATCATTGGGGATGCTTTCTGGAAGGAACATCCGGAGATTCTAGATGAAGACAGCTGACCCTTTGCTCTTTAGTGCTGGTGTGCTTAGCCATCCAAGCCCACCTCAACCAAGTCTCCTTGCCTTCAGTAGCCCTAACATCCCTACCGCCCAGAACACTGTGCCGGGAATGGCATGACTCAAGTTGGGAGGGGCACAGGGAAAGAGGGGATGGATGGGGGTGGTATATCTTGTTCTGCTTAAGCAGAACACCTTTTTTTTTTTTTTTTTTTAAACA
This sequence comes from Propithecus coquereli, assembly GCF_000956105.1. Lineage (NCBI taxonomy): Eukaryota > Metazoa > Chordata > Mammalia > Primates > Indriidae > Propithecus > Propithecus coquereli. The sequence continues at coordinate 364,648 of NW_012148864.1, read as the reverse complement.
GTGTTGGAACATGGTTCCTTTGGTAGAAGTGCATTTTTTAAAAAATCGTGGTACTATTTTTATAAAGCAAGAGCTGTTTCATGCCTTGCAGAATGAATCATTTTTAGATTATGACATAAATCTTATAAAAACCTGTCAGCTCTTTTCACCTATGATAAAAGAGGAGCCCAAACTTTATCACCCACCTATTCTTAACTAGAGAACCCAGTGACCTTGAAAATCTCACCTTTGCCACCCATCTACTTGCATTCATCTTTGGCAGAGCTGAAGATAAATATGGGTTAATGCCTGCATGATGCCTCTGAATTCAAGAGTTACAGGGAAAATCAGAGCTTCGTGCCAGTCTCCAGGATGGCAACTTTGGCTGAACAAATGGGTAGTGGTTTGCATGTCCTCAGGTACACATTCTGTGGATTGATTTAATGGAGTTGTCAGGATGGTGATCATCATCCTGGGGACATAGTTTACAAGGCCACTGTGAGAGGAAAGAATTACGCATATACATGAGAGAAAGAAAATGTGAGAATGAGTGAGTGAGGATGGAGAACCATTTACTTCATGTCCTCTAGATCCTTCAGTTTTAAAACTCATTTTCCTATGGACTTCCTGGAAAGATTTTCAGGTAGCCTCTATATAATCAGAACAATGACATTTGAGTTCAAGAGCAGAGGGGTCAGCATGCCCCTTGGGGTCACAGGTAACCGGTGTCAAAGTCATAATAAAGCCACCTGCTGCTGGGTCAGTGGAGGTGGGTGAGGAACAGTAGAGGTCATTGCTCATTGCCAAGGTGTTGGCCTCTGAAGGGGGAGGTAGTGGGAGTAGGTGGTGAGAGAACTCACGTTTCCTCTTGTCCCTGTTTCATATTTTAGAGGAAAAAGATTATCTGGCTCTATTAAGAATTAATTAAGAGACAGCCCATGTCCCAGTGCCTGGCCTTGCATTGCAGAATTTACAGCCGAGAAGAAAATGTATTTTTGAAAGGGTGACGGCTGGCCTCATCCTTCACTAATTGACACCCCATCTGTCGATGCCACTTTTTTCCTTCCTAGTCTTCCAACTCTTCAGGACTAGGAGATACGGTTTTTGTTTGGTAGTTGCTAAAATCTGAGGGGAAAAAAAAAAGTGTCAACTCCCTTGGTCTACTTTTTTGTTTATTTTTCTTATCCAAATACAGTATATGAATCTAAATTTTGTGTATGTCTTTGGGTAAACCAGGATACACATACCCTCATCACAGCAGTGGTTCACAGACTTCGGGATGCAAAATTATCACTTAGAATGCTTGTTTAAAAATGCCAATTTCAGGTGCTCTCTCTATGAAGAATTGGGGCTCAGCAATCTGATTTTTAACCCCAAAAGCTGATGCACAGGGTTGTCAATATACAGCACCTTCGACAATGAGGCCCTTGGTATACTGTGATAGGTAAGGCAAAGCAATAAGACAATGTTGCTCTTGACTGGCAAATTTAACTTAATGGTAAGCTGATAGCATTTTATATCAAAACTATAGACAAGTAGACATTAAAGTGCAAATTTTTGAGACAAAACCACCCAGAAGAACTTTGTGCTTTACATGCATCTTATGTGATACTATAAAGGCTATTGTATGTATTTTGTTGTAAGATATGAGGACAAGCACTTACTGGTTGACTTGATGGCAGTTCTGCAGCTTTGGGGTTTTGAACAAAGTGATAAACTGGGTTTAATACTTGCCATAATTAAACCTGTAATGCTATTTCTTAGGAGCCATTGCTTGATGGTTATTTTGTTACTATAGTATTTATTCGTTCCAATGTATGTTTCACAGTTGTATATTAATTTTCATCTTGCTCTCTAAGGTACTCTATAGTATTCTCCTGGGCTTCCTTTCCAAATCTTAAGGGAACTAAGATGTGCACAAAAGCAACTAGTGTACAGTTAATACTAGCTGATGGCCGTCTGGGAGAGGTGACAATTAGGAAGGTGATAATGTGCGCTCTGTAGGTGAATGGCTATGCTGGACAAGGAGGTAATATCTGGGCCTTCAGTCTAGAGTAGACTCTCATGTTAATATCAAAACCAAACAGTATTTTGCTGAACTGAGGCTCTAAAGTAACAAGTGATATCATCCAGTCTTGTGAATCTTCCAGCCTGTCCTCCAAGAACTGGCTCCTTGTTTCCTCCAATTGTTTAGCAATGCTTAGAAAATCAGTGATGTAATGAATTTTCTTTGACCCTAAGGTCTCTCCAGTCTCAGTGGAAGTTAATTTATGCATAGGGTGTAGGATATGGAGAACTGGGATCCACCCATCCTTCACAGTTCCATTGTATATTTAACCATTACTGGCTAACATGCATTTATTATGTGCTCTATATGCAACATCTCTTAATCCCTAGGACAATTCTATGAGGTAGGTACCTTTTTTTTTTTTTTACTTTATTTCAGATGAGACAATAAGGCCCAGAGAAACTAAATAATTTGAGCCAAGTAGGCCAACCGCCCTACTACCTCCGCCCCAGCACTATTCAACATGAAAGCAAATTGAGACCTTCTTTGCCTTCCTCCCGCCCCTTCCTGCCAGCTCCAGCTAGGAATAGGTTGCCGTTGCTATTCCAGAGAGCAGGTAAACACCTGGGGATGTTAAAGTGCTGATCTGGGCTCCACACCCGGGAAATCCGGAGTATTAACAAACACCGTAAGTGACAATCAGACAGAAAGGTGAATTACAGCAGATCATCAGCTACAGTGTTAACCTGTCACCTGCGCGCGAAGGCGGGGCGAGGCCCGGGCCGGTCCGAGACGCGCGCCACGCCCCGCGCGCAGGGGCAGAGCGCGGACAGATGCTGCCCCCCGGCGGCCGCGCCGGCGCAGTGCGACCCCCGTGCGGCTGCGCAGTGCCGCCCTCTGGCGGCTCCGCTCCTTCTTCCCATCGGCCTCGGCTTGCGGGCCTTTCAAACATGGAGGAGCGGGAGCGGGGGGCGAGGTCGGCTCGCGCCGGGAGCCCCGCGCGCCCGCCCAGCCCGCGGCTGGATGTCAGCTCTGACAGCTTCGACCCGCTGCTGGCCCTGTACGCGCCCCGCCTGCCTCCTATCCCCTACCCCAACGCCCCCTGCTTCAACAACCTGGCAGAGTACGAGACCTTCCTCCGGACCGGCGTCCGGGCCGGCGGGCGCGGGCGGGCTCGAGGCGCGGCCGCCGCAGCGGGGCCCTCGGGCAGGAGCCGTCGCCGCACGGACGCCCCCGCCCCAGACCCGGAGCGCATCCAGCGCCTCCGCCGCCTCATGGTGGCCAAAGAGGAAGGGGACGGGGCCGCCGGAGCGCGCCGGCGGGGTCCGGGTCGGAGCAGGAAGGCGCCGCGCAACGTGCTCACGCGAATGCCCCGTGAGTCCGGCAGGCCGGGGCGGGAGGGAGGGACCGGCTGGCTGCCCGGAAGCCGGCGGCCGAGGGGGCGTTTGCCGGTGGCAGTGGCTTGGCGCGGGTCTGCACGTACTGGGGAAGGTCTTGGTGAAGATTTGCAGAAATGATCAGCGACCGTGGGGGGAGGATCTGCTTGAGTAATGCGGGTGATGAGGGCGTGGGGAGGGTCGCAGTGAGTAATGAGGGGTCTGCACGAGCAATAGGGGAGAGTGGTAAGGCTGTGTTGGTAATAAGGTGCCATGGATAGGTCTGCAAAGGTAATGAGGCCCATGGAAGTGTCTACAGAGGTGATGAACCTGCAGAGAGGGTCTGCAGAAGTCATGGCGATCTGGAGAAGTGGTGGGGCCCGGAAACGGTTACAGAGTTTGGGGGACATAGGGAGTTCTGCAGAGGTGATGAGAAGTCTTGGAGACCACAGATGGACGTAAAGGGGGGCGAGGGCATACAGGAGTTGTGGGGAGAGCACAGCTAATATTAGGGAAAGGAGAGTGGGCAGTGGCATTTGAGTATGAGTGAATGGAGCTAGGGGGATCTGTTCATATAGCACAAGGGACATATGTCATAACCCCTGCACATTAAGTGACAGCTCCTCGTGTGCAATAAGCAAGAGAAGGGTGGAAGGTCTTTATACACATACGTTCACATTACTAAATCATAAGTGCTGGAATGTAGCAGGCACAAAATGCCACTAAAACACAGACGCTGTTTTACAGCCGCTCTGCCTGGCTGGGTGCAGGACTGTGTCTGTCAGGCTCATATTACCATATGCACAGGTTATTTTAAGTTCTGAAGGTGTAAGTGGCCCAAGGGAATTTCTTGGAGCCTCCTAATAGATCCTTAGAGTAAAGCTGTAAACAGCAGAGGTTCTAATGTGTGAGTTATGTCTTGTATAAATGGAATAAAAACAGCCCAGAGTTATATCTTTTGTCATCTGGCAAGCTGGTCTGACATCTGCCCTGTGAACACAATGACCTACTTAGCCATTCAGAGCATCTGTATCCTGATAATTAAATTGTTACATTTTAAAAATCACTGCTTTGAATGGAGGGGTGTGCTAAGCAGGGGACCATTTTGCTGTATTCCTAGAAATTTGCTTATTAAGAGAGAAACATCCTGAAAAGCTGTGTGCTCTTCTTATGGGTACCTTTGTTGGATGATTTACCGTGCCATAGCATCCTTGCCCAAGCTAGGATTTACCCTAGCTTGCTTGCCCAGAAGTAACACAAAGACGGGATGCATATTCCTAAAATGAGAGCAGTTTGGGGGACCTTATTTTGTCTATACATTTTGCCACTGTTAGGTCTCTGAAATGCACTCCAAATCTCAGACTATAACATTTATTTCTATTTTACCAGTTACTGCTTTGCTACCAAGATTGTCAAGGGAAAGAAATATCCTATGTGGTGGGTGGTTTTAGCTTTACTGTGGAGCACTTTACTGTATTTGTATGACAGAGTGTGTGAAGACCAGCTTTGTCGACTGCTTATGATTAAATATTCACCTGGAACCAAGATCTTGGAGGATGTGCCGTATGCACTGAAAATTTTAATCATGGCACTGGAAACAGTTGGGTGTCCATGATAGAAATGGGTTGACATCACAAAGAGTTGACCTTCAGAAAGCAAGAAAACAACAGAAACATGGGTGAGGATTAGATTTATTCAAGAAAGAGTTCCTGTGAGACATAAGTTTTAGGTTTTGAAGTTAAGGAAAGGGCATAGTTGAAGATAATAACTTTTAGAATCAAGCTATTAAGGTATAATTTACATATAGCAAAATTCACCTTTTTTAAGTGAGTTTTGACAAATGTATAGAGTCTGCCTAGGTTTGAACACTGGCTCCTCCATCTTCTAATTGTTTTGCTTTAGGCAAGTTACTTAAACTCCTTTGGGCCTCAGTTTCTTCATCTATAGAATGATGTTAATAATAGTGTCTACTATTATTGTGTCTATAGTGTCTAATGACACTAATATAGTGTCATTGTGAGGATTAAATTGGTTAACATATTTAAAGCATTTATAACAGTATTCCCTAGCACATAGGGAAGTTTTCCATGAATGGTAAATGTAACTGTTGTGGGTTGTTGTGGTTATTATTATTTATAGACTGTCATAATTAAAATCCCCAGGTCAGAATGCGTATGACCTGCCTGTATTGAGTGTTTACTAGATAAATGACCTTGAGCAAATTACTTACATCTTTCTGAGCCTCAGTTTTCTCATCTGTAAAATGAAGTGAAAGAATAGTACCTATTTGTTAGGGTTGTTAGGAGAATTAAATAAAATAAAATATGTAAAGTTAAAGTTACCACAGGGCCTGACCCATACGAAAGGCCCAATAATGGGTGCTAATGACAATGATGATGTCATGGATATGGGTGAGGGGAGCTAGTAAACTGTAGTAAACCTGATAAAGTAAATCTGATAAGGCTCTGCACTAGATTGTGTTGTGGAGAGAAAAAGGAAAGCGCAGGTTTTAGTAATTGAGAATCTATTGTCTAAACTTAGTGATGGCCTCGGCAGGGAGAAGGAAGAGTGGAGCTGTCTTTGGAAGGGTGTAGCCCCAAGAATAACGGCAGCAAAGAAGGGGATTTGGATGAATAACTTTCTTCAAAGAGAAGGCATATGCTGTTCTTTTTGTATTAAGTTTTAGAAGCCCGGCTCATATCTATTTCGAATTTGTCACAGAGACGGCTGGAAAGCGAATGTGCATTCTGATTCAGAATGGGGAGCTCATTTTTGCCTTGGCAGTTTGCCCTGATAGGTGGTGCTAGTGTTGTATTTTTCATCACAGAGGAGAGAAATGCTGCCTGGAATTATACCTTAGTAAATCTTTGGAAGAAACAAATCAAGAGAAAGGTACAGATGTGAGAGTTGAAAGACCCAAGTTTTCCAATTATTTAATTAGAAGAAGGGATTGTTCAAATGCATGCTTGCCCTTTCTCTCTGATTTGGGGGTGCAGAGGAAGAAGTAATGCCCCTGTTTTTTCCAAATTAGAATGGTCTTTCCATTCTTTGTGTGCACACTTATGTTTAGAGAGCAGGAGGCAGTGTGTATGTGTAGGCAAAGGGAATAATCCAGGCATTGTGATCAGGTTCTAAGAAAATGGATTATAGAGACTTATTCCTGAATTATTTTTTATTTTTTTATTCTCATCCCTATCTTCCCTAGGCAGATGCTGCTGGTCTGTGGAACACCTTTGAGAGCCACTGTCCTAACAGAACAGATGTTATAATATAAAAACATTATAATCTTAACTAATTTAAAAAGCTTCTTTGAGCTCTTCAGCCATTTGACAACCAGTACTCATTCTTTACTGGTGATTTTAGAAACGTGCAGGGTGCTTCCGGTGACTCACAGAAGAAATAGCCTAGAAACTGGCTGTCTCGCTGGTGTAGGCACCAAAGCAGAATGAAGTTTTCATGAAGCCTTAGCTGCATTCCTGTGACTTGTACAGAGGACTGCCTTGGCTCTGTCCTTCATATCACTCCATCGTACCCTTGGAATTTTTTAACTAAAACATACATTTCTATTCACATCAACAAGGGAGCTGGCTTTGGAAAAGAGACCTGTATTGTAAA
>NW_012148864.1:354990-357535 GCF_000956105.1 Propithecus coquereli | reverse complement strand
TCGGCCTCCCAAAGTGCTAGGATTACAGGCATGATGCCCAGCCTTATTCCTGAAATTAATCTACAAATTAATCTAACCTCATTTTATGAATGAAGAAACTCAGACTTGTAAAGAAAAAGTTACTCACCAAGGTCACACAACTAGCTACAATGACCTGAAAGTTATTTACAATGCTTGATTTAATACAGCCTATAACACAACACATTTACAGATACATGTGTGCATATATACCCAGGTCCTTATATATCAAAGATTCAAAAGACTTTAAAATCTTTCTAGAAGAGGTAAATAATGAAGGTCAGACCAAGGTTCTCATGTTCCTTTCCAGGGCCATTGTTTCTGCCACTTCTCCTCCAACTGTGCCTTACTGCTGAATCTTCAATCTGACGTGAACTACTTTTCATCTGCTAAATCGTTTTCTTCCAAGAGTATTTTCCTTTATTAATTCATCACAGCCATCATTTATAAGCCAGCCCATGAATGACGGATAAGGTGGCCAACAGGAACCAACTTAGTTATCCAATCTGATGTGCAGGACTGTTCTCTCTTATGCCACTAGAAACAAAGCAGAGAAAGATTTTTTATTAGTTTACTATCGTTGGCAAATGCTCTCTATAGAATTTTGCCTTGCAATCAATCATGGGGAAGAAAGACTGAGATTGTGTACGCGTGAGAATTTGTGTGTGTATGTGTAGTTTTCTTTTGGGAGGTTTCATATTCTATAGCTAGCATATTATGAGAGCTAAGTTAACATGAAATAAGAAAAATAAAATTCACCTCTGCTCCCAAGCTCTGAGGAGAGAATCCCTTGTAATAAAAGCTTATAGTCCCAGTATTCTTCCTGCGAATCGTTAATGCTGCTCTTGTCCCATGATGCTTATTAGCAATCTCACAGGAGTCAGATGCTCAGCAGGTGCCGTTTACACCACGAGGGCTTGGAACACAACCAGCACTTTTCCTGCTAGTGTCAAGGTGATGTACGTTGGCACTAGTGACTCCAGAGAGCCTGTGCGTGGAGTACGCAGATTGGTGGGGCCAAAGGATGGCACCTGTTAAGGGAAAATGTGTTACACCATTAGTTTCCTTCAAACATGAACAAGGTTTTTGATTCTTTGGAAGGCTTAAACTGGATATGTGATTCATGAGTTGTCTTAAGGAACAGAATCGAGAAGAATCTGGCTGCTGATGTGTGTATTTAATGTGGTATTTTTCTGCCCCCAAAAGTTTTAAAATCTTGGGGCATCTTAGAATCAGTGACATCATAGAATAAAAGATATATAGGTAGTAAAACGTTTGGATGATATCCATACATATGGTGTACCCACATTCTGTTGAAATCCAGTCTCATTCCAGTGTGTTGACTGTACTCGCCATGTTGTCCTTTGAGCCTCCTGTTTTGATAGTGAGGTTGTCCCTGCAGCCTGTTGCCTTGTATTGCTGGATGTGATTGGGTGGCCTTGGCTGTTAATTCTGGCAGTGGGGGCGGAGGTCCATGCAGTACTGATTGTTCTCTCATTTCAGTGCACGAAGGCAGCCCTCTGGGTGAACTCCATCGCTGCATCCGGGAGGGGGTGAAGGTGAATGTTCACATCCGCACTTTCAAGGGACTTCGGGGCGTCTGTACAGGCTTCCTCGTTGCATTTGACAAGTTCTGGAATATGGTAATTAAGCCTTTCTCAAGGGGCCGGAAAACCTCCTAGAGATTAAATCTTCTGTATAGCTAAAGGATCTGAGTAACCTTATTAAGCAAAACCTACAGAATAACTTCTCAGAAGAATAGAATATTTGCATACTCTTGGGCAACAACAAAAAAAGATCTTTTTATTGCTTTCTTTTCCTTAAGGCAGTGGCCCTCAACGGGGGCCATTTTGCTCTTTATTCCCTTCCAGGGACATTTGGCAATGTCTGGGGACATTTTTAGGATTGTCACCACTGTGGGAGGGGATGCTACTGGCATTTAGTGGGTAGAGGCCAGGGATGCTGCTAAACATCCTATCATATACAAAACAATCCCCCAACAACAAAGAATTATCCAGCCCAAAATGTCGTTAGTGTCAAGGGTGAGAAATCCAGCCTTAAGGAATAAGTATTTAATCTATTTCATAATTTTAAATTGATTTTCTACCACCTATTCTTTCATTCATTTATTTATTTATTGACTTCCCACTTTGGCTGAATTCAGTGCTAGGTACAGAAGTTTCAGAAAGAAACTTTCACTCTGCAGTATTTGGGAAGATAGATAAGGATAGAGGTGAAGTAGACAGTAATAAGCAAAGCACTTTGCATGGTGTTTCCTTATGAAGGAGTGTCCCACATCCCCTCAGCCTTCTAGAGGTGTACTGTCTGTTTTCTAGACATTCATGGGAGGGAAGGGATATGTTACAGCACAACTATAATATGAGGTAGTTAAAAACCACCAGGGCTTTCTCGTGTTGCTTTTCTATATGGTCTTTCATCTCCAACTTTCCTTTTCCATGTGCTTTATCCCCATCCACACATTCTTCTGGATAATAACGATAGTTGCTAACTTTATTGAGTACCCTGT
>NW_012148864.1:322428-354090 GCF_000956105.1 Propithecus coquereli | reverse complement strand
GATTTATATTTTAATAAACTTCCTAGATATTTATGTACACTGAAATTTAAGGATTTGTACCATGCGGTCACAAAGGGCCTTAACCATCCATAAAAGAAACCCATCTTATATGGCACTAACAGCTTGAAAATCCTACATAGAAGGTATCACCATTTTCTTCTGCCCAATAGCCGAGTCACCCAAGTTTAGTTCTGCTTTGATTAAATGTTAGTCTGCCTTTTTTTCCCTGAAAAAGCTATAAAAATAATATTTTTCATCTTTTCTTTTCCCCCTTTGGGCTGTTCCTCTAGGCACTTACTGATGTGGACGAGACCTACCGAAAACCTGTTCTAGGCAAAGCGTATGAACGGGATTCTTCATTGACTCTCACTAGGGTAGGAGTTTCCCCTGACCTCCTGAGTACAATGTTTTCCAGCTTAGGAATTAAGATCCCTGAGCCCATTGACCAGGATTTCCTAAAGGGAAATCCCTATTGCTGTAACCAGGTATGCCTGTACCAAGGTCTTCAGTTAGTCTCTCTTCTTATGCTTTCAGCCAATCGCAAACGAGTCTGCTTCTAACCTGCATTTTATTTAAGCGGCGAGTTACCTTTTTTTGTTTTTTTTTTTTTGAGACAGGGTCTCACTCTGTCATCCTGAGTAGAATACAGTGGTGTCATCGTAGCTCACAGCAACTTCAAACACCTGGGCTCAAGTGATCCTCATGCCTCAGCCTCCCGAGTAGCTGGGACCACAGGCGCACGCCATGATGCCTGGCTGATTTTTTTATTTTTAGTAGAAACGGGATCTTGTTCTTGCTCAGGCTGGTCTCAAACTCTTGAGCTCAAGCAGTCCTCCTGCCTCAGCCTCCCAGAGTGCTAGGATTACAGGCATGAGCCACCGCGCCGGCCATCTCTTATAAGACTTAAAGGTCTTTCCGCTTTATACCACAGAAATAAGCTAGGGGCCTATTCTCTTGACATTCTTATTGACTTATCTGCGTTATGGCTAGAAATATAAAATTCATTACTAACTTTTAAAAACTGGCAAAGCAAGGAGTCCACAAAGCATAATGTAGGAATCTTATCTTTTTCTGTATTTTGAAAGAGGGATGTCGAAGGCTAAAGAGAAGACTAATATTTGTCATTGTTTTCCTTATAGCTATTTGATCGGCTGAAACTTCAGGATTCCTCCAAGAAGGAAGCAGATTCCAAGTCTGCAGTTGAAGACTCCACTCTGTCCAGATACTCCCAGACATCCACTTGGAAGGTGGCTTCAGTGTGGGGAAGAGGAGACACTGACCGGGGTTCACGCAAGCGTTCCCGCTCTGTCCCTTCTTCCCTGCAGGCCTCTGCGAGGGAGGAGTCCAGGTCAGAGCTGTCAGGGAGGACTACACGGACAGAAGGGTCCAGTGTGGGAGGTACCATCTCCAGGGCTACCACCCTTTCCCGGGGCCAGACCCGTAAGAAAAAACGAAAGCCCAAAGTGGATTACCAGCAGGTATTCACTCGACACATAAATCAGATTTTCATTCGAGGTGAGAATGTCTTGCTGGTTCATCTTGCACAGTGACCAGCTCAGCCTCACTTGAGCTTTGGGTTTTAGAAATAAAGTGCATGAATCGCTGCTATGCTGTATCCTAGTAACCCAGTGAAACCGATTTGGAATGATTCCCTCTGGTCCTGCATGTGCAGAGGACGGAGCAGGCTCAGCCCTCTGGAAGATGAACTCAAGGGGAGGACAGGTGTTGGGAGGGTGAGTGTCTGTGTCAATATTTATTATCTGTGAATATCTACACGGTCTAGGAAAGGTACTAATTTATGCAGCGGTGAAATTTGGATAGGTGGTATCCTCAAAGCAGCCAGCAATGAATGCTCTGTTTTGATCCCTCTCCTTATTATGGAAAGGAATTCAGGACCTCATCAGTCTTCCCCTTAGCAGAGGTACCCTCTGCAAATGGCATACCAGATGGGATTATGAGATGCTTGTACGGTGGCTTCTTGTCCTTCTCTCTAACTTCTGTGGCATGGTGCTAGCGCATGTACCCTGTGGTATTGCCCCTCTGTCCGTAGTGTGAACTGTCCTGTGAGCATCATGGCAAGAGACTTTGACCTTCGTGTCTGGCTTCGAAGAGTTCTGCATGAACTCAGTAACACACACATCACATGGCTAAAAGTTCCCTTCCTAGGCGGGGCCAGCCTTGTGTAGAATATCTTTCAGAGTGGTTTACCATGAAACAGGGGTGGTAGTTTTATTCTCTTTTGTCAGGCCAAAGAAGTTCTTATAAAGTATAGTGGGAAGTGTCTAAAAGGACACTACTCACAGCCTGGCTTGAGTAACAGGAACACTTTAGTTCCCACGAATGCTTCTACTTGAATCATATTCTGTGCTTTTTTTAATCACCGGTGCAGAATAGTCTTGACACAGACTGTTAGGCAATATTGATTTTTTGTTTTGTTTTTATTTGGTTTTATCTAAGGCAACTTATGTTCAACATGAGAATAAGAAATAGGTAACTAGTTAAAATGTATGAAAAGAAAATTTTCCCCTGCTGTATTTGTTGTGTAACTTAATTAAGCCTTCTGAGAAGCAGAGTGAATAAAGTTTAGGGAGCCGGGCCGCCTGGCCCTTCTGCTAGCTTGCCCACTGGCTCGTCCTTCCATGGAAAGCGAGCAGACTTCACCCCTCTGTGCCTCAGCTTTTCCCCATCAGACACCTACCTCACAGGGGCATTGAGTCAGAGAATTTTAGGAAGGCATTTTACAATCTCTCAGCATGTTTAAGTGCCACGAGTAATTTTTACTAACTCTATTTCATAGCTTTGTAAGAATTTTGTGTCTTATGAGCAAGGCAGGTGCTACATAAGAAAGTAATCTTCATAAGTGTCATAATTATGATCTTGTAACTATCATCAGAAGGCAGTAATAGCTTCAGGAACTGTTTTCTATACTCCATTCCTTCCTCCTAAGGGACAATGGAAGTTCTCCGCAGAGTGTCTTCAGTGAAAGGAGAGTTACCATCTTCTGCTCCTCCCTCCACATCCCAGCCCCCACCCTTTAATGATCATTATCAGGAAGAATCCCCTAAACTTCTAAAGGGGTTTATATGATAGCACCAAATAGAGTGAGCATCTAAAAATGGCCATCCCCAAAGGGGAAATCGTGGAAATTTTTTTTTAAATTTTTGTTTACTTGTTTTTATTTTTAAATGCATTTTAAAGTATACTCTAGAGCCAGATCAGATGCACTAAAGTTCATAGCAGTTCCAGGTTACAAACTCAAATTAACAATTATCTTTAGCATCTGCCAGTCTAAATTCTTTTCTAAATAGTGTGTTGGAAATCTGTTCCCAAATTAATAGTGTCCTGTGTTTAATCATCAGGCAGGGTTACCTATATGTCTTTACCAGTCTCCCTGTGTGGCTGGCCTCATCCGTTCTCTTGTCTCTCAGCTAGAAGCTATAATGGATAAATTTTCCCAATAATGTAGAAATTTGAAATCAAAAGGAATATAATCAGTTTCCATTCATTCCAGCGCCTGGTTAAATCTAACCTGATTTATTTTAAATATGCCTGTTTTTATGTTTATATCTAATTTTCATATTGCCATATAAGGGTTGATTTACTATTTTCTGCCCAACACGACAATTCTAGCTATGAAAATTATTTCTAAACTGTGTACGATCTATTTTATGTGCTATCTGCCCCCATTTATTTGGTTCGGACAGTGATTCTGGAATGAATACTATCTAGTAAATGTGCTATAGTGTGCAAAGCATGATATTATTACTGCCTTTTCTTTATTGTTGGAGAAAAGTTTTAAAAGGAAGAAAAAAATAGTTGCAATAATGTATGTGCTATTCAAAAAATGTGATTATTTAGGACATTATCTTAAGTTCCTATAGAAATAACTGAAGTCTTCCTTGGGAGAAGGAAGGCAAAGGGGGAAGTAATGGTAGAGCCCCGGAAGCCCCCACCAACTCATCTGAGAGGGGCCCTATGCAACAAAACTGGTTTCTAGTGTTCGCCAGGGATTTGGGCTTGGGAAAACTTACAAGAATGGTACTTATTTTTGAACATCCAACTTTTGTTCTTCAAAGAAATCTCTAGGTAGGGAAATATGTTTTCACGACAATTCACAGAACATACCTGTGCACTTGAAGTCTTCTCAGAAATACCCACCTTTGTTAGACAATAACAAATGATTAAGAAATGGTTTTACATCCAGAACAATTTCATGTGCCATTCTTTGCACATAGAGGTGATTCTTTTCTGTACCATTAGTAGAACTTGCACTTTAGGTAGTTTGTTCTGACATTTGGGAAGTATTTATGCTTCCTTTCAGGGACTGTCTTATGACCAGAGGCGGGCCGTCTATGAGCCGGTTAGCCAGAGTTAGTGTCTGAGACAGGCTGGCTTTAGACCAATCAGTACCTTGCTCTTTGTGCATGGTGCTTGTCAAGTCAGAACGCCTAGAAACCGTAGCATTAAAATCTAGGTGCATAGAAATCCTTGTCAGGAGCTGTTAGTGGATCAAGCACAGCTCCATCTCTCCTTGCAATGAACAAGTCCAGGAGCACCTTTAGAGATTGCCAGGTCATGAGCTATGAGCTGTCCTTAATTTCAGAAGCCTTACAGAACTAGGTGTACTACTTCTATCTACCCCTTGAGAAAAAAAGAAATAGAAACCTAACTTGATGCAGAGTGGATATTTATATTTCTGTTTGCACTCTTTTCATAGCAGCTGACATGGGCAAAATCATGAAATAGAGTTCTATAAATTGCTTCTTTAAATTTTCTCTAAATTTTGCCTTTAGGAAAAAATTAAAGTTATGCAACGACAGCTAGCTGTCACTGGTGCTGCCCCAAAGCTTTCCAATCTTTAATGTATTTTTTATGAATGAAGTGGTTGCTGTAGGAAGGTCATCGTGTAAGAGAAGAGTATCATGGTATAAATATAATGGTTTCACAGTTGTTTTAATTTTTCTTTTCCTGTGCCGGATATAGAATGCAGTCGACCCCTTTTCAGTAATTTATGTTCACCAGTCTGTTTGTCTTCTCCCAGAAGGCATTTCTTAGTGGTCGTAAAGCAAGAAAGTCTTACCTGGGTTTGTGTTGCAAAGGTGGGCAGCCTCATTACTTTCTGGCAAATGGAGTTGACGGATGTAAGATAAGCCTTTGGGGTTCCTTTCAGTTTTCCGGGCTCTGAGGAAGGGTTGGGCCTCCTCTACTCTCAGTGTTTTCAGTATTTTTCAAATGTTTGTAAGTTCTCTTGCACTCTAATAAAAATGAAAGCTCTCTGTCAAGAAATGGCTTTGGATGGTTTGAAGATCTAGGGGAAGAAAAACAAGTACACCTGAGACCTTCAGTTGGTCTTTTATTTATTTAGAATAAAAAGTAGTTTGATAAGCTACCAGAGTTAGTGCTTCTTTAAAAACACTCTCTGAAAAGATGGGAACTATCCCTTAGGAAAGCTATGAAAGCTATTCCCAATACATTGCAATTGCTTTTGATTTGTAGTCCTTTGGAGCAAATGTCTGATGTTATGTCTGATGTTATGTTTTTAGAGCTGTGAAAAAAAAATGTCTGAAAATTTTGAGGGGTATTATTTAAATGATGATTATCTGGCTGAATAATGTGTGAGCTACGTTCTAGGGCAGCTGTCCACTTTTTTCCTGTTGTCCTAATAATAAAGCTGAGAGGAAGCCATGTCTTGAAAAGTGATTTGCCTATTTCATACTGACATCTAAAGACGTCAGCTTTCTGTTTGGCAACCCTGGGGTTACTCCTCTGCACCATAACTTATTAATGTATTTTGAGACAAGGCTAAACCTGGATGATTCTATGTATCTATAGTCTCACTACTCATACACCAGTTGCTAAAAGAAAAACCGTGACTTGTAATCTCGTCTCTAAACTACTCCTAATTGTTAACTGAAACTCTTCCTGTTTATGGAAGATTGCTGCTAGTAACGTCAGTTTGCAGTGTTCTGCTGTAGATACGTGTCATACGGGAGTCTGAAAACTGTAATAAATACGATCGTATTCATGTACTGGCTGCTTTGTCTCTGCTGATTTTGGACGGTGGCAGGAAGGAGGCACCATTACAAAGCGAAGACATTGATCTGGAAAATTAAAACATTTCAAGCCTTCTGCAGTCTCATTATTGTAACCTTGGGCTTTTTCTTTACCAAAGAGCACACATCTAGGTCACCATCCTTGAGGCAGGTTTTTTTCTTCCAAGTTTATTTGAAGTTCCTGCGTAGAAAAGGAACTTGGCCCATATTATGAACTCTCTCTTCTAAGCCACGAGCAATTTTAATTGCCCTGTGAATTTTTATTTTTATTTATTTCTTATTTTTTTAGAGATAGAGTCTCACTCTGTCACCCAGGTCAGATCACAGATCACTGTAATCTCAAACTCCTGTTGCCCTTCTACCTAAAGCTTGTTGGCATTAATCCATTCTTTTCACAATCTGTTGAAATCACCATTGATTCTGCTCCCTTCTGAGTGTTTTACTACATTGGGCAAAGTGATCGTCCCATGCTTCCACAAATATGTGAATTTGCCACCAGCTTTGCTCCGGGCGTGGACAAGAAGTTGAGTTGCCCAAAGATTTGCCACATTGATGATTTGATGTCTTCTGTGCACTTCCAGAACTGAGTCGCCTGGTAAGGTAGACAAATAAAAATCCCATTGATTCTTAGAGGCGGAGACCTCAAGTTAACCCAGTTCCCACTCTAAGGGATACATTAACTTGAGCTCACCTGACATGTGGAATTTCTAACCATCAGTGGAGGAGGAGGAAGGACCCACATGCTCTAGGTCTGGTCCTTGCTTGTTTGTTTTATATCTCAGAGACTTCTGTTTAAATGAGAATGCCCTCATTCATCAAAATAAAGGCTGAAGAGTCAGCTAGGTTGACATTTTACATGCACAGTGACAGTTAAATATTGGCAGGGGAGTGGAGGACGGTGGAATGAGACACGTCTATCCCTCTTTGCCTGTGCTTCCTGGATAGGAGTGGCAAGGAATTCTCTCCTTCAGTCTGCTCAGTTACCACTAGGTGGCAGTGGGTTACAGAAAACTGCTTAATGAGAGGTCCCAGAAGGACCCGAGGCTCCAGGTCTCCAGTTCCTGCTACAATTTATCCTTAAATGCTCACCAGTCTGGACTGAGTTAATCAAGTAAAAACAAGCTGCAATCAGCCTAAATGGCAATATACACGTTTCTTTTTCAATATTGAATTTACCTAATTGGAAGCCTAGGAAGCCTGACCGATGGCATTCAGGTAGGGAACGTGCTGGGGAGAGTGGTGGGGAGAGAGATGGCCCAGTGTCTGCTGTTTTAGGGAGTCCGTCACCATTCTCCCGTCATGGGGCTCCTCATTTCTTCTCAGAATACCGTTAACTCCGTCCAGCCTCTTCCCACCTGCTGGCAAGGGGTTGCCCCAAGAGAACTGTCTTGAAGCCCTTGTTTCTCAGCAACTTTGAAACAGTTCATTTCCCCCAACGTTGATGCCCGAAAGCCCGTTTGTGAGAAAGGTTGCGGCTCTCTTATGATTCTATGACCACAGTTGAGCCTCCACTCCAAGACTGTAAGCAAATATGCTCTCGAGTGAGAGGAAACTTTATAATAAACAGACAAGCCTGTTGTCTCAGGCTGGGATGCCGAGGGCAGAAGGGCTGGGGTGGGCAGCACTAGCCATTCTTGCACGTCATGCAAGGCCTTCAGAAGTCATCCCTCCCTCCCTCATTCTCCAGCAGTCTACGGCAAAGAGGAATACCGTATGTGCGATAATACCTGGATACCAGTCTTCAAAGGGATAACTAAAAATAAAGCTATAATGAAAAGCTTTATCTCATGTTTTTTTGTTCCTTGGCAACTTATACCACATTTCACTCAATCACGCTATGTGAAGGGGCAGAGGATAGATCATGCAATAAGAAATACTGTCATTTTTTAACATTTCGGCTCCATGCTAAGCATATTACATGTATTACCTTGTTCAGCTACCACTATGAGAGGAAGATTTTATCCCTGTTATATCTGTAAGGGAGAACGAAAGCTCAAAGAGGTTAAGTAACTGGCCAACATCTCTCTTCTAATCCAGGTTGACTTCAGGATTCTATCTAGATCTCTCTTGACTCTTACATTTATTGTTAGCTGACTGCACCTTAAAAATATTAATTTCCTCAGGCATTAACCAGGAAATCTTGAGGGAAAGTTGAGCTGCCCCTTAAACTCATCAGAAATCAGAGGGCTGAATTAAAATATGGCTTGGTGCTTTGCTTCAAGTGTCTCATCTCTTCTGATTCACACTGTTCACTGGCTGGGTGGGAGTGGACACATGCACACAGGGCTTTGTGGCTTGTAGAGAGAACCAGGGAGGTGGGTACCCCCAGGGGCAGCAGACCAGCTGCGGCTCTGGGAAAAGTAGCTGCCAAGTGAATGCTAGGAGGTATTTTGCCCACTAGTTTGGCCCTGGAAGGGGATATTGATCCATCAGTCTCATTAGAAAGAAGATGGGGTAACTAGCGGTCATTCCAGCTCTTCACTATGCATTGAGAAAGGCCACCATCCTTTTCTTTCCAATACTGCCCAATACTTGGGAAGGATGCTTTCTCTTGGCCTTATCTACAAATTCAACTAATTAAAGAAACTCTTCTCAAGGCTAAACTATGGAGGTGCCAAAGCTACAGAAAACTAAGATCAGTTGAATGCCTATAGTCTCTCTGGAGACCTAAAAAGGGGCACACGCCAAAAGGTTAGGCAAGCTGCCCATCTTATAAAATTGCCCTTTAACTTGATGTGTTAATTTCCAGACTATGGCAATCCTGGGAGGATCCTTGGTTCTTTTTACCAATTACTCCTGAGCCTTGGTTTTCTGATCTCTAAAACAGGGATAATACCACCTGCCTCCTAGTTTTGTTGATGTAAAGTGCTTGGCCCATACAGCAAGCGCTTAATGTCATTTACGTTTGGTGAACTTGCTGTGCATTGCCAGCGGTTTTCTTAACTTCCTTGCGCTTCCATTCTGTGCCCTGAGACCAGACCCGGCAAATAAATGGACAGAACGGAATGTTGTTTTCCTCTTTTTTTCCAGCACACAGGTGTTCGAAAGATTGTTTCTAGGCTTCCTGAGTTCTCCAAGCGTCCTCAGTTGGCTCTCCATGGGTTAAAACTTCAGAATGTCATCAACTTCTCCTCTGCTGGGAGAGCTGTGTGCTCCCCCAGGAACAACATTAGGCTCCACGGGACATTCATTAGTTGGGGTTATGAGGGGGCCACGGGGCACTGGAATGGTAATTTCCTACATGGGACCCCAGTGACCCAGCGCAAGCTAGCTCAGCTGGTCTGAGCATGTGGCTAATGAGGGAAGGGTCATGGTTTCTCTCCTGTGTGGGCCAATTAGCGTCACGTGGAAGATGCGCTCCTGGGGCATCCGGCAGCAGCTTACACGTGTGTGGAACTGGTCACCAGGACGGCTGTGTAGCTACCATCACCATCAGGAACCCAACCCTACATCTTCTTTCTTATTATCCCATAGCTTATTGTTCCCAAAACTTGGGTCATTTACAGAGGACCTTCACGATTTTTGCCCAAGGAGACCTGTGCATGTTTATTTATTCAATATCATTCTATAAATTGACTCACTTTTAAACTTACACTTAAGAGGAAGCTGTGTATCACTACCATCAATGGAAAATTGGGAAATTTGCCCTAAATTGAAAGTCCACATTAAAATAAATATATGGCTATTGAATTAAAGTGTTTGTCTTCATGCCATCTGCAAACAGATCCTATGCACAGTGATCAATGTACTGTGTTAATAAACGTTGCACGTATAGAATCTGCACGAGTTCTATAACACACATACTGTTTAGTAATAAAATGGTACCATCGGCAAAAAGAGTATTATAAAACACCTGCTTTAGTGGGAAGAGGTGGGATCAGTGACTGGGGAGTTTCACACTTGAAGTGATGAAATTATTATTCTTGCAGGAATTTCAACACCAAGGGCCTTTCTAATAGCCTTAAATATGTGGCAATAAAACCTAAACTCTGAACAAATCTAGGGTTTAATTTACATCTAGCTTTTGCTCAACAGCCATGGCTTTTGTTCACACTCTCCACTGGCACTATCATTAACCAGGTGCTCCTTACACATCCTCATCATTATCACCCGTTCGATGGTAAACAAAGCACAAACATGCAAAGCAGCTGTGCTCGCTGCACAGCATCTTCCTGCCCCTCCAGTCATGAGCCAGTGCACGCTGATCCTGGTTGGCCAGTTCCTTACGGAGATCAGGATATAACCAATAGCGGTGCTGGTAATAAAAACGTATTCCCTGATTAACTGAACTTGTTACATCCAATTCAGTTACGAAAATGTGCACTGGAGGACAAATACACATGAACACACACACACACACACACACTCGGGCCTCCGCAAGATTGACGAAGAGCCTAGCCACTTCCATTATTTCAGGTTTCCAAGACATTAAAACATGCAAATGCCAAAGCAGAGTTGTAAAAGTGCTGGCATATTTTTAAAATCCAAGCTGAACGATGGACGGCTCCCAATCCTGTGTGTGTGTCTGTGACCAGGTGTGCAGCCTCATTTGAGTGTGAGCCACAGCGTGTATGCGAGATCTCTGTGAGCATGAGCTCCAAAGGGTCCTCCCTCCCCTCCCGCAGGCCCAGAGATGAGCCCCTGCCAGGAGCTTTGCCTTTTACACGGATCTGGGCTCAAATATTCCACAAAGCGGAACAGGACATTTTGGCAATGTGGACACACAAAGTCGTCTGGGGCGCAGAAGGGCCAGGAGGTGAATAGCTACACTTCCCTCCTCATGTCTCCCTTACCTTATGGATCCTCGCAGCGGCCACTCCTGTCATTTCATTGCCGCTTGGGTTATCCCACTTTTCTAGCTTTCTCATCATCTTTGGAAAGCCACTAATTGGTAGCGAGAGGACTAGGCTATGTTACAAGTGCCAGACGACTTTCTTAGACTGTAAAATCAAAATGTTAAGCAGTGGGAAAGTAGTTACAGCTTTTCTTCCACTGCTCGCGGACCTGATGACTACTTTAACCACAAGAACCACCGCGGATGACTGCACACGCGCACACACGCATATACACATACACACGCACACACGGTGACGGGCATGGAAAGGACTCCACGACGTTAACATCTACAAAGTTCTTATTGCATGATACTTGCTGGAACAGTAAGCTTGTGTAATTAGGGAGAGCTGTGTACGTATTTATGTAAAATGGCATTAAAATAGTGTTTACTGAAAAATAACCCATTAGGATTCTGTCGGCATGGCTTTGTTCTAGAACTGACACATACTTGAGATCTTCGCGTCTGAGTGCAGAAGGGGTGAGTTAATTTGGTATTCTGTGTGGGGAATCTGAGGCCCGGTGCTGTGGCCTCTTCTCTACTGTTGCTGGGTCCAATTATGCACCTCCCCCCCCAGTCTCCTTGCTCCTGCCTCCTCCTCTGAGCCCAGAGCCAATCTGAGCACATCTGTTGCACCATGAAAAGTATTTTGGGAGGAGCTGCCCTCCCCTGTGCTGGGAGTCATTTGTCTTTACTGGCTTAGCACTGTTTTTACTTATATTTAAATAGAGTAGGTAAAAACGTATCTATACATACATATATATGCCATTTTAATAGAGACCAGAGTGAAGTTATGATACCAAACCAAGAATGATACAAAGAATCGAACTCAAAAAATGGTTGGGAGAAACTTTTAAACCCTCACATGCCAGTTGAGGAGCCCAGAAAGATTGTGAATGTTTCCTTCTAGCTCTATCTTCTGCTTCAGTCCTCAGATATAACACTCAGTGATCATCCCTCATACCAACCTCTCTTGCACAGAGTAGACATTCAAAATCCAATACTTACTCTTCATTTTGAAACACATTTTAGCCAGGACCTGGTAGACCTATCCTAAGTCCTAGAGATCTTACCAGGAAGGGACACACTTGAGGATACATCCTACACAGGACCGCCCAAATGGTAAGCCATGGCAGTCTGAGTTATGTTATTGATGCCTCAGCTCTCGGGGCAGCTGGAAGCTCTGTGTCAGTCACTTCCAGCCACAAGCATCAACAGCTTCATCAGAGTCCACCAAGAGTGACCAAATGGGGCAAGGTAGAAAGGTGTGGCCCACGGTCCTATGAACATCGAAACTGACAGGCCTAATGACTTCCACATTGTTATGTTCCATGTCAGTGAGTTGTGTATAGCCGCTAAGAAGTTGTTTCACATCTCAGATGCCAGTGGTAGCACGTGCCACTATCCATCATGAGCAAGGGTACAGGGTACCTACCGAAGGAGTTCGTGTTCCAGTTGTCCAAGATGCCAGGATCAGCTACACAAATTTCAGGACCTAGTAAAAACGGAAAATGCAAAGCCCCTTGTTCAAAAATTATTAAGGATTTCAAGATGGCAGCATCAGAATATTAAACTGAGCATGAGGTCCTTCTAAGCGTGGGGCCCTGTGCAATTCTACAGGTTGCATGTCCATGAAGCCAGCCCTGCAAGAAGCACAGCACCAGGCCAAAGTGGAGCCAGCTGGAAGTTCAGCAGCACCAGGGAGGGAGAGGGGTCTTGGCAGGCACAGCACTGAACCTGCCGTCACATATATTGGATTCTTTCAGCTGTTTGTGACTGACATGCCCTTTCTGTGGTGTCCAAACTAGCTGTGTTTAGTAACCACTGTACTATGCATGAGTAGTCCACGGATTAAAACACTGTCATTATTTTGAAATACTTCGAGAAAGTTCCATAGGATTTGAAAGTCATTCACACATTTGCAAGGAATTACAACATTGCAATTGTCAATGAAAGGAAAGGAAGAATTATCAGGTTCTTTAAATGCAACTCAGATGTTGTAAAACTTGGAATGGTTTCAAAGAATCTTTTACTTTTTTCATATCACTGTGTGAACAAAATTTATCATTAGTGATGACTATCAAGAACTTGAAGAGACCATTGTTAAAAAATCTTGATGGGATTTTTAAAAGTCTGATCAGGAATTGCTATTTCAAGCATAAAACCTGACATTAAAAAGCTATGTTCATCAAAGCAAATGCAAATTTCTCATTAAAAATTGAAGAGGTTATTTTTTGGGAATTTTGTAAAAATTTAGTATTTAATGTCTTCCTGAAATTTTGAACTTTATTTTCTTATATAATATGAAGAATAATGAAGGCTTTGCCAAGTCCCATACAGATACCCCAAATCCCTCCCAATTTATCCCAGTGTGTAATTTAAAATATTATCATTTTCCACGTGTGCTGTGAAGCATAAATGTTGGAAACAGTACTCTTGACAGCAACTGTCTCCGGGAATCTGAGGACTACGAAGAAACTCATCTGCTTTTTTCCACTGGTGGTGGGAGAGGCCGTTGGGTTAGACTTGGGATATCAAGCCACGACTGAAACAGAGTCCAGTCATGCTAACAATGAATAGTACTTCATAGAGCTGTTGAAATGGAGATACTGCGTGAAAAGCACTTAGAACGTTGCCTGGCACTTAGGAAATTTTCAATGAATGGTAGTTACTGTTACCTGGCACCTTGGATAGCTAAAAAGTTGACAAATTCTGTTGATTCTATGTCCACGATGCCTCGGCTCTGCTCGTGACTTTATTTTCCATTCTTACTGCTCTACCCCACCATAACTGAACATTTTATTACTGCTCACCTGGAATTATATTAGCTTCTTAATTTATCTTTTTGCTTCTAGTGTCTTCATTTTTGGACCCATCGGGTTCAATTAAGATGCTTTATGTCTCAAGTAACAGAGTTCTCAACTAAAACTTATTATTTCATGCTATAAGACATCCGAAGTTTTCACAGTTCGTTCAGCAACCAAACAATATCAGGGCTCAGGTTTAGGGACTCGTGTGTATGTATGTATGTGTGTATCTGTGTGTGTGTGTGTGTGTGTGTGTGTGTGTGTTTGTGTGGTGTTTTGTTTGTTTTGCCTTCCTCCTTCATGGTCTCAATATAGCTGCTGTAGCTCCAAGCATCACCTCCACTCTTGATGACATCCAAAGGCACGAAGGAAAGGCATCTTTTTTTATGAGGAAGGAAAATTCTTCCAGAAAGCCTCTTAGAGTTCCCTGGAACACATCCACCTTAAACCAATCATAGGCAAAGGGGAACAGGATTACAACTGGTTTAGACTCTTCATCATTCATGGCTGTTTGTCTATAGCACTAGCTCTATAGCCAAAGAGAATTGGGAATCTCATACCCAGAAGGCATGATGGCTGTTGGGTAAACAACTAACCATTTCAGCCAGTTCTTCCTACATGCACTGGCAGATTCATCAAACATGTCCTACTTGAACAAGAGTCCTCCATAGCCTACTAGGTAAAGTCCCAGTTCCTTCACCTGGAATTAAGTGTTCAGTTGCTAAGCTAGCCGACTAGGTCAGAATTTGCCAGCAGAATCCTCTTAGAGCATCTTATACTTTTCCTTCATAGCCCCTTAGCACCTTTTGTAGTTCTCCATGAATTGGGGAACTACATGATAAGCATCTTTATCCAACTCTAGGATGTAACTTCCATTAGGACTGTGTCCGTTTTGCTCAACATTATACCCAACACCCAGCACAGTATTTGGACGCAGCAGGTTTTCATAAATATTTGTTGGATGGAGAAATGTATATACCTGTCACAGGGAGCATGCAGCAATTTCAACAGTTAGATATTTAATTTGGCAAAAGCAGGTTTCTATGTAGTTATCAAAAGAGGTTGAAAGAATTTGGTACCTCGACATCACCAACATTTTGTTAAAGGACTAATTGCCAAGCCCCCCGTGCACGTGGGACCATTAGTAATTCTGTAGCTATGCAAATTAAAACAGTGATGTATGATTTATAGCTTTAATAACATTCTGAAGGCTCTTAAATTTTAATCACTTGCAACATCCTTTTTAATATTCAATTACTTTATTAACTAATTAGGTCACTTGCTGAAAAAGCACATAAAGCTGGTGCTATTTTAATATCAGCTGAGCCTCACAAAATACCTTTGAAATGGTGCAAATGGTTTATTTATTTTAAACAGATCATTAAGATGCTATAATTAATAAACCAATTACGAAAAAAGGCCCGATAGTGATAGATGCACAAACACAATAGCAATGTCCAATGGATCAGTCATTTTTACAAACATACATCAAGGGCCAAAACTTAAATGAAAACCCACTGCAAAAAGCGCTTTCCTAAATAATTAATTTGTGCAATGACTGATAACCCTATCACAGCAAACCTAACTTGAGGCTTGCTCATTACACGAACCTGTAATGTGTACTTTCGTTTCATCTAATGACACTCTGGATGGAAAATCCACAGAAAGCTCAACTTGGTATTCCTTGATTACTTCCAACGGCCTTAATTTGCAGACAGAGGTGGGTGCTTCACTACTTATCAGTGCGTTGGAGTGAGGCGAGCCTCCCAGGAGAGAATTGGCAGGAGACTCCTACTGGGTCAGCAGCATCCCTGCTTATTGATTTCTCAGCGCCGTGTTAAGGTCTTCAAAGCAAACAATGTGAACAAAGAAAGCTGAGGCCAATTCTGCAGGGATTTTTCACCCAAAATTCTCAAAAGAGTCTGTGGATCGTAGCTCTAATCCTGCATTGCTAATGCACAGAGATGCTGGGACTATTGTGGCAGGTGGCGATGGGGGCAGTTTTCAGCCTGGGAGTAGAATTTTATTTCTTGGATTGGGGTGAAGTAAGAAGAACCCAATCCTTTTGTCGGTCTGGGAAAGAACACTGTCAAATCCTAGAGGCCAGGTCATTTTTCTGGCTAACAATACTAAAATTTAAAAAAACATAATAGCTACCATTTATTGAATGCTTACTATCTATTTACCAGACACTATATTGATTACCTGTATTATCTCCTTGAATATCCTTACAAATATCAAAATCCACTGAATAACTCTCTCTAGGGTTCCTTCCAGTTCTAAATTCTGTGATTTTTTTCCGGCTCCCACTTCCTGCCCGCCTGTGTCTTATATATTTCATGGTATTTGTTCCATCAACACTGATTTACTAAGCCCCTTCTAGGATCAGGCACTGTTCTAGGCACTGGAGACACTGCATGAACAGGACACCCAAGTTCCCCACTCTCGTGGCCTTTACATTGTATTGGACAGGCCATCCACAAGGAAACAAAATTTAAACTAGAACTTTAGACAATGCAAAGTGCCATGAAAAATAAAAAGAAACAGGAGACTGGGACAGAGGCTGTTTGGGGCAGCTGTCTGTGAGTAAGCCACAGGGGAAGGTCTCTCTGAGAAAATGACATTCGCGAATGGACAGGAGGGTCTCCAACAAGTAAAAGTTTGTTCTTCCCCAAGTTGTACCAGTTATTTTCCGCTGTGTGTCCTTTTCAAGTGAGTGAATGGGGAAGGCAGCTGAGGGAAAGAGATGGGAGGCTGGGTGTGGTGAGAGTGGTGGGTAAGAGAGAGGGGAAAATGGGAGATGGCATCATTATGTCACCATCATTTTCGTTATGGTCATTTTGCAAATGTGGGCACTTGCTTGCAATCAGACTGCCACGCGAATTTGTGCGCATTTTGCTGTTAGTGTGCGGCCAGGTAAGTGAAAAACTGCAGAGAGAGCAATTTCTCATCCCTTACTTCTTTCCTGCCACTGTGATGGTCTGCAAGTGGTAACAGCTATGTTTTATGGATTTCCAATCTGTTTTAGCACCTTTGTGACGTGTTGATGGAACTTTAAAATATTCACAAATTTCCTCATTGTCCCAGGGATGCTAAGTTCTTTGGAAAAGCAACCTAGCCCAAACAATAAATCCGATGTGTGTTGCTCAAGTATGTAGAGAAGTATCGTTCTGCCTGAATCACTAAGGGAAAACATCAGAAAGAACCCCTGTAATTTGTTAACTGTGAACTAAACAGTGTTTCAGAAAAGTGTGCCCCCTCCCTTCCTAGACCCCTTGTCTGGTATGCCATTGGGACTTTTTTTTATACCTGTGGGGACCAACACATACACAATTCTCAGCACAAGCTGAACTATGTCTCAGAGGTGTGTTAAGAACATTCTTTTCAAATGAGACAAGAAAAGGTTAAATATAAGCAGACCCTTATATTAAGGAATAACTACTTTGGTGAATGATGTCCCATTAAATTCAAATGAATACAATCGGCCCTCTGTATCTGTGGGTTCTGTAACCACAGATTCAACCCACCACGGATTGAAAATATTCAGAAAAGCTGGGCGCAGTGGCCCACGCCTGTAATCCTAGCACTCTGGGAGGCCGAGGCGGGCGGATTGTTTGAGCTTAGGAGTTCGAAACCAGCCTGAGCAAGAGCGAGACCCCATCTCTACTAAAAAAAATAGAAAGAAATGATCTGGACAACTAAAAATATATATAAAAAACAAATTCGCCGGGCATGGTGGCGCATGCCTGTAGTAGATGATTTAAAGTACACAGGAGGCTGTGTGTATGCTGTGAGCTAGGCTGATGCCACAGCACTCACTCTAGCCAGGGCAACAGAGTGAGACTATGTCTCAAAAAAAAAAAAAAGAAAAAGAAAAAGAAAATATTCAGAAAAAAACAATGAAAAATATAACAACAAAAATAATACAAATAAAACATAGTAAGTATAGCAACTATTTACATTGTATTAGGTATTATAAGTAATTTAGAGATGATTTAAAGTACACAGGAGGCTGTGTGTATGTTTTGTGCACAGACCATGCCATTTTGTATCAAGGACTTGAACATCTGTGGATTTTAGAACCTGCAGGGGTCCTAGAACCAACCCCCCATGGATATTGAGGGACCGTGGTGGTTCTTTCCTTCTTCACCAACCAAAATGGATCCAAACCATGAATCTAAGTGAAAGGAGTATACTAGTGATTCTCTAGTATTAAGGAATGTGGGTGTACAAATACCTGTTCAAGTCCCTGCTTTCAATTCTTTTGGGTATATGCCCAGAAGTGGAATTGCTGGATCATACGGCAATCCTACGTTTAATTTTTGAAGAATCATGATTTGGCTTATTTTTGATTTCTGTTCTCCTTACCTTGACATGGGGCCTTTGATCAGATTCCATAATTTCCTCTTGGCCTTCTCAAGAGCAAAGTCCAGTAAGACCTTCGATTTCATTCTTTTTCATCGTTTTCTTATTTTATGGCTGGAAAATAAACAAAAATGTACATTATGGGAATAAATTTAAAAAATGGGAATTAAGGTCCACCTACTCCCCACAAAAAGAAAGCAGTTTATAACAAATGTGATATTTTATCACAAGCTGAGAATTCTGGTTGTCTCTGGAAGAACCTATGGCATCAAATACATTCGTGAAAGCACATGAGCCTCAGTTGTGAGTGACTCCTTTGTTAAATAAAACATCACCTTGTGGATATGTATGATCCATTTACCCCAAAACTATATAAAAAATTACCACCACAACTACCACCTTTTCTAATATGCTCATATTACAGATGGAAGGCCAAACAGCAAAAACTTAAAATGATGGATTGGCTCATGGCAGAGGGAAGCTGTTTTGTAGGGAAGAACGGATTGTATCATTCATGTAAATATGACAATATTCTGTACAACAATTCAGTAGGAAATCATATACTTGGATATGCAATAATATTCTTTAATCCTGAGCAGGTGAAGAGACATTTATTTGAAGGAATTCCAATGCCATACTCAGGCAGACAACAGAACTTGTATCATTTTCAATACAAGTATGATGAAAAAAATATGTTTTTCAAGAAAAGTTCTGGAGATGGATGGCTGTGATGATTACATAACAATGTGAATGTTTTAATGCCACTGAACTGTGTGCTTAGAAATGGTTAAAATGGTAAATTTTATGTTATTTTACCACATTTATATATATGCATTTATCATATTATACACTTAAAATACAGTATGTGTATTTTATCACAATTTCGAAGGATAAGCCAGATAACATACAGAAGGTAGCTGAAAGAACTCCCTGAGGTTTGAATTTCCAGACTGGCTTCTTACCCTTAATACTCTCCCAAAACATATCTGTGGGCTCTTTGATGAGAACAGTGCGGGTATGTGTCTGGTTGTGAAAGTGTGGGCTCTTCTAGGTCTAACCTCCTCTCACATAGGATATAATCTCCAGCAAGGCTCCTATGAATGTGTCCCTCAAGACGTCGCAACCAAGACACTGGTCATAATCACGCCACAGTTAGATGGATGCATTGTTACTCTGAGGTCCCATTTAGAATGGTTATCAACACCAGCATGGCTGCTCAAACGGAAGTGAGAGGTTTCCTCAGAAAGACCCATCAAATAACGTTCCCAAATTACCTGGAAACACAGAAGTTTCATTCTGAGAATTCTCTAATTCTCTGGACATCCATCTTGCACCAATTTGATCCTGACATTTCCTACCTTCCCCATCTGGAGATGACTCCTTTGTTTCAAGGAGTCTTGGTGTATATGCGGTTTAGTCAAACAGAAAGGAAGACATTTTTGAAACACAGACATTGTAAGCCTCCAATCAGGCACTCAGGAAAAAGAGGTTGTACGTCAGAAACATGGCCACCAGTTTGGAAGAGTGTTAGCACAAGTGTAGAGATACAAAGACATGAGGAGCTAACAGTGGATTGTTAACCTCCCAAACTCAATTCAATGTGACAGTGACACTTCACAGCACATTGCGTCCAATCTCATTTGAAGCTGACGAAGATTGTTTCTGCTTTACATCTATTGGTTTATTAATGGTCTACAGCCTCTTAAGCAGATGCATATTCATTAGGTAGCCAGCTGTTAGGAGGTTCCCAGATGTCGAATGTAACTCTGTCTTGGAACATATTTTTTTTTTTCCTTATCATGAAACAAAGTAATTGAGGCCTTATTAAAGAACCAGTTAATTACTAAAGCGGTACCTTATGCCACCCTTTTTATCATTCAAATCTGAGAACTCTTGGGACGTATGAAAAATTTGGTGAAGAGACAGTATTTAAGAGCCAATCTTTATTGTATATTTATATATACAGGCAGATACTGTATGTGTAGAGACACACATACATATACACTTCCACACTGGAGGAATTAAAAGTATATGTAAAGTTTTTAACTAACAAATTTTCAGCTACAGTGTCCTTTCCTTGGCTCATTACAGGAATTAGGTCTAAAGGACAACACTGATAAACCTAGTAAATTAATTAAAATTAAGGTACCTTAATAATATTTCTTTAATTTTTTACTTTCCTGTGAAAAAGGACTTGAAAAATGGTTCTTTGTGTAACTTATGCCTCAAATTTCATTTTATATTTTCCAGTAGAGATCTTATTTTTTCCCCATCAAAAATAAGGAAGTTCAACTATTGGCAATCGAAGTAGAATTTTCAAAATGCCAGGTATCTCCAAATGTCCTTTAAAACCCTATACTGAAGATGTCAATTCAGATAATCCCTTAAGAGCACCTTAAATCTAGCAATTCCATTTCGACTTTTATTTGGTGGTTGGGAATCTCAGTTCTACTTCTTGAGCACAAGAATCACAGGAGCAAATGAAGAATTGCCAAGAGCACACCATCTTTCGAAAGCGGAGCAGTGTGTTTTTGGAAACGGATTCCTTAATCATGCAACCGACTGTTAGCCTTTGGCTTGCTCTTAACACAGCTTTTGATCCCTTGAGGTGCCTTTGTGTCATACTTACTCCAAATCTGCTGGATTTTTTTGCTTTCAAGATTTGGCTAACGTCTTATGCTAAGTTATATCACCATTTCTACAAAACAAACAGAAAGGTTTACCCTTCAGAAGAGATCAGCTTTTATTTGCTCTGTGGCTTATCTCCTGCTGTTGACCTTTAGAAAATGCAAATAGATTACGTAAACATTTCAGTGCTTCCTTATAAAACATATTAGTTAACAACTATTTACTAGCTGTCTAGTATGTGTGGAGCATTACATGGTGTCTGGGGACAACGTGGTCAGAGCTCAGGGATATGCAAGCAAAAGCTGACACTTTGTATGGCAAACTCTAAATTCAAAGGTCTGAAAGGTTAATTGAGGGGTAATGAGGAATAGTGGAAGGAAACTGAATTTGGGTTCTAAGACCCTGTCCTAGGAGACATGGCCTTCCTAAAGACCTCGATGTCTCAGAGCCTCAGTTTCTTCATCTGTAACAAGGAGATAATAACTGTCTTACCTTCTTCACTTAGGGTTATTGTGAAGATCAGGGATGAAATGATCGTGAATCCACTCTGTAAGCTGCAATATGCAAAGGCAAGTTATTACTGTTTAAAATACGCAATTTGCATTTATAAATGGCCCCTTAGATATACGAACGATTTATATCTTTCACATATAAAATAACTATTAATGCATTTCGGCTTCAACAGTAAATACTAAACCATTGCCATACAATTTTCCACTCCAGTTTCTTAAAGTCCAAGTGAAGTGAGCCCCATGTGACAACCATGGCAAGGACAGCAAACGGAGCCTTCAGACGCATTCCATTTCTGGTGGTGACAGTCCCCTCCAAGGAACTTTTGAGGAAAGTGAAGCAATTACTTATCTCAGCATCCTAAACACCAATCGTAGCATGGTCCTGTCCTGTCTCCCCTGTTCTACTCCTTCTACGTGAAGATCCAGCCACACCCACTAAACTTCCGGCGGTTCTTTCTCCACGTGGAGTCTTCATGGGTGCAGTTCTCTGTGGCCGAATGACCCTTCCTCTTGCTTAGCCTGGATGCTAAATTAGGCCACCCCTATTCTTCAACAACAGCACCTGGACTGTCTCCTTCGGAACACTTAACACTTGCCCACACTTCCATGTGGTGAATTTACGGGTAAGTTTCTGTTACAGTTATCATAGCACGTAACTTGAGCTAGTGGGGTCCTCTCTGGTCTAGTGGCCCATCACTAATATTGTAATATTGCAATCTCGTTTCCTAGTTGGGAGGGTTTGGGCTACCATTAGAATTACCATGACTCTTTTGGTATTGTTTTCCTTGATTGAATTGTTGATGTATGAAAAGCAGAAATATCATGAAAAAAAATCTGTGAATACTGGAGCCCAGTTCACTATCCATATTTTAACTGCATTTAAAAAAGAAAATACAGTTTAATAAAACTGGCTTATAAATTACCAGACACAATCACATCTTCAATGCTTCATTCATTAACAAATATTAATTGTGCCTACTCTATTTACTCATTTCCAAACAAAGCTCTTCTGAGATGGGGAATTCGGTCTGAAATCACCTTCCTCTTTCCATGACAAAACCCTGCCAAATGGACTGACTGAAAGCTGGCCCTGGTGATCAGTCACTGGAAATCAATAGTCTCCGATCTGGGGACGCTGCACAACAATCTTCCCAAAGCTTGTTGTGGCTATTCTGCTTCTGACTCTCCTGTTCTGTGTCTATCACAGGGAGGTCATTCATAGGCCATGAAGCGTGTTGATGTATATAAGGTGTCCAGCACAGAGCTTGCTGGTATTGCCAGTTTGTGAACCGGATGGAAACTTTGCAGGAATATTCCTCCAATCTTGGGGATCAGATTCATCTAGGATTAATAAGGAACACTATGAATGTGGATGTACTATTTCTATGATCATATCCTTCTGTGAGGTTTTGCCAGAAACACAAAGTATACAAAGTTGCCAGGCACCCTTGTGAACAGGTCAGGGGCCTTCACGTTTGACCCATTTTTCTCTCACTTCTCAAAGATCAGAAAAGGAGGTTTCAAAGATTGACAACTCACCAAACACCCAACACTCAGTCTCTCAGTCTATTCTTTTCTCAAAAACCCAAAGTGAGTAAGCAACTTACTCTTCATACTTATAAAAGCTAGTAGATATGCACTGTGTACTGGAAGAAATAACCTCAAAAACTGAGCAAATGCTATGGTGTCACTAATTTTTAATATCCAGCATCCAGAGAACAATCTCATATGACAGGCGTTTTGCTGGTGACTGGTGAAAGGCTAAACTAAGTTCTTTGTACTTCAGGCAGATCCCTTTATAATCAATCGGGCAAATGGATACATAATACACGAGAGAATAATCTTATCTGATAATTCTTTATAGCTACAGTTGCCAAGCACAGTCTGAGGACCACTGAGGATCCCTGAGACCCATTCCTGGAAGCTGCAGGACTCTACCTTTTCCAAACATCTATTCCTGAGGCCGGACTTGTTTCGTAAACTTTCACCAAAATAGCGGATCACAGCAGACTGAATGCAGAAGCAGATTAAGAGAGCCCAGCGATATTTTATTAAGCCAGGCATTAAAAAGATTTTCGAAAATGTAAAACAATGCCACTCTTCTCAAAAATTTTTATTTTGGAAAATATAGCTTATAAAATTGCAGTTTATGTTAACACATAATGGGTTATTGTAAAATCAGTATTTTTAAAGCTTTGCAGTTTTCATGTCAAATACAGTAAATATCAACAGATATAACCCATGTAAACAAACATGCTTTGGGGTCCTCAGCTTTTAAGGGGGTAGAGAGGGTCCAGGGACCAAACTGCTCCACATACCAAATATAAGTTCTCTTCTATCTCATTACAAAATAGGAAAAAGTGTGCTTGGAGTATTTAAAGAACACAACTGCAAGATACATGATTAAGAAAAATCAAATGGAAAGGAAAAGTAGGATTTCATAGTTCAGAACTCAGTTATTTAAAATGACTTTTTAAAAAGAGTCGGAAATGAAAGCTGTTTTGGCCCATCAGGACTTCAAATCCCTCCCAAGTCCCCGGGAAGCTAAGGACTGAATGAGCCAAGCGCTGATTCCCCCTCACTGGGGTAAGCAAGGCCAGTGTAGAAGGGTCCGAGAGCTGCTCAGGTCTGCGAGGAAACAAGTATTAGCAAGGCTGCCATTAGTAAAGAAGGCAGGCACGTAAGAATCAAGGTCCTACTGAGTTCAAAGTAAACAAAAAATCCCCTTTCATGGATTTTTTTTTTTTTAAGTCTTTATATCTGATTGCTTAACTGGGTATTAGAAGAATAGCAAAATCTTAGTCAACGAAACTGCAAGAAGTCAATCAATGAAAAAATGGCGATCTGCACAGCTTGAAAAAGCTGAGAACATTCTAATGAGAGTTACTTGTGTGGCAAATGCTACAGCAAGAGCTCACTTTACTAGCTCTCCCCCTCACGTCTGCACTAATGTGGTAAGTAGGAGTGAGTCAATACATTCACAAAACAATTCATTTACAATTTCCTTGACAGTTAAAAAAAAAAGCAAGCTGAGTTAAATTCATGCAGATAGTAAAGTCCTCAATTAGAAACTAACTTAATGGAATCGTCTCTCAGGCTTCTTAACTATACTTTGCTTTTAGGAATAAAACAGGAATATGTACTTGAATTTGTTGTGTAAATTAGACGATATTCACATTAAGTGTTCAGCACAGTGACGGGCACAAAGAAAATTGTTGCCATGTAGGCATTTACATCGAAAAGGGAGGCAGAGAAACATTTAGAGCAAGCACATGTGTCAGTGCTAGTGGATCTCACTCATTAAAAGCACATGTGTCAGTGCTAGTGGATCTCACTCATTATTTTATTTAATTATCCAACATTTCAAGACAAGTTCATTTTAGAAAAAATATATTAGGGCCCAGAGAGATCAGGGAAATGGATCAAGGTCACACAGCGAGTGAGTGAAAGGGTATTTCATCTCTCTGCTTTCAAGCACTTGTTCTTTCTACAATGCAATGCTGCCTCCTGGGAGAGCTGAAACAACATGGCCAGTTTTTATCAGAAATCCACTTAACATAAGGTGTGTTCCATGCTCAGCACAGATTCAGTTTTATTTCCTAATATCTCAGCTAGACAACTATACCATGATGCATGACTTCATGAGATAAGATGAAGTTCAGAAAGAAGGTAAATCTCTAATTCACCTAAGAAGTAAAACTACTGTTTCATAAATATATGAGAAGAAAAAAAGTATTAACCCTTCCCTCCACATATTAATGGCTATATACATCTACAAATATATATACACAAACACTATAGGCCCCAATGCAGTGACTACCCCAAAACCAATTGTATTATGGATATCATCATTCAGGCAATTTATTTTAAACAAAAAAGCAAACATCTAACCAAAGTACTCTACAAGAACAGTGTGTACATTTATGGTGCTTAAAGATACCAGAAAAGTAAAAAGAAGAAAATCTAGAGAGGGAAACAAAAATGAATCTGCAGTGGCTGTGTAGGCTCACTCACCAGACATGAATCGCTAGAACAGTAACTTTTCCCTCACAATATTGGACAGGATAAAAAATAGATACAAACAGAAAGGCTGTGGTTTAAAACGGGAAAGGGTAGAGGACAGGTAGAAGGGAACCAAACAGAGTATCTTCTTGTCAGCTCCAAACGATTTTGTGGTATTCATGCCTTTCTTCGAGGTTAACACTTAGTAATTCCTTTAGTGACAAATCATGAAATTGGACAGACCTTCAGTGAAGCCACTGTTTTTCTCTTTCATGGGCTCAGAAACAAAAAATACTGGTAACGAACTGTATGTTGAGGTTCAATAAAAAAGGAGATACAATGTAGAAAGGCAGCATGATGCAGAAAATGCTTTAGAGATAAATCTTCCTAGAAAAAAAATTTAAACACAAGTTTAGATACAAAATATTTACTTCCTCGAAGAACCATATATATATATATGAGAAGGTGGAGATATCCTTAATTTAAAGAAAAAATTTATTTAAGATTACAGGTTTTAAATATCAAGAAAGATATTCTACTCTGCTGCCACCGGAGGTTAGTTTGATTGTTCTGAAGTAACAACACTTGAAAGCTCCTATTCTTTGAAACTAATTTAAACACATTGAATTGTTGAAAGATTAAAAACCGCAGTCAGCTAATTACATTCCCTCTCATCTCTTATTCAGCAAATGAATCACTTTTCATTACCACTTAGCTGAAGTACATGAATTTCTGCCTAATTAGAAATGTTGTAGATGGAACATTAGCAAGAATGGAGCAGGTCAGGTTATCTTTGCTGCTTCATTTTTAATTTCTAACAGTAGAGTACGATAGGAAAGAATAGAGAAGTCATTAAATAATTTTAAATTATTTATAAAAATTACTTTGCCCAAATCATAATTATTTTTCCCCCAAATGGTCTCAAATGTCTAACAGAATGAAAGAAAAAGCAGCTCAACATTCATTTTAATGAACATTTTAATGTTATGTATAACAGAACATTATGAATACAATGGAAACAAAGTTTTATCAATTTAATAAAAAAATTTTCAACATAAAGTGGGGAGGTGATAATTTGATATCTATATTATAATATTTATTTTGAAAAATATTCCCAGCTTGAGGGTGAGACAATTTTGCATTCCAAACTCTAGAATCATGATTTTCATGTGAGCTTAATGCAGAATTACAGCAGAAAAACGAAAACATTTTAATTAATTTCCTTTATTTGTCATTAAATCAATAAAATCTTTGACTGCTACAGGTCTCCTTTAATAATATATATTTAACTCCTCTCTATTGGAACCATGTTGCTAATGCCACATTATATACACTCAAAACCAAAACAAAACAAATACTGTATAAAATCTAAAAGTGAACACTGAGTTCTAGCATTTATATTTAACTTAAGGTTTTAATGGATTTTTACCTTTTCAGACACCAAAAAAAGAAATAATAATAAAATAAATATTTTTCTTTTTTGACTGTTCCTGACTTAAATGATGGCTACAGGGATAAACACGGAAGGAAAGCCTTGCCAAGTTAATCACTGCAAACTGTAAATGATGACTGCTGAAAACAAACAAAAATACTGGAGGTTTTTTTTCTTTTAAAGGAAACCATAGAGCAGTCCTGAAAAAAATATTTTTTCCTAGTTTTGCACAGGATAATTATAGCAGAAGACATGGGGAAAGTCCCATAGCTATCACCAATTGTTACAATAAAAATTTGGATAGTATAATAGCAGTGTTGCTGGAACATTAGCAAAAGTATATATACATTCCAGTTACCTTTGATTTAGCCATAATCACATATGTATGCCATTTTTGGACAAAAATATATATTTTTATAAAAAACTGATCATCCAACTTTAATGATTTCATATATGGACTCAGAGTGGTAGTAAAAGGAACAGACCCAATTATGACAAGGCGATTCAGGGACAGAAAAATCAAGTTCCTCAGGAAAAGAAAGTATAAAATTAGAGATTCAAACACATTTATTCAGCCCTATTTCAGTTTTCCCACAAATTATGATATTAAATGGGTTCTTCAATTTATAAAGGCTTTCAGTGGTCTCACCACCCCATTGTGGTTTATTCTCACTGGAAAAAATGATTCTGACTGCCTCATCTGAAGCGCTCTTGCCTGGCCTTCTAAAATACTAGATATTTCACTTTTATAAAACAGCCTTTTTGGTTCTTTATGGAGGTTTATTTTAATTAATTGATAAAGGGGAGCTGATTAGCATTTTCCATCCCAACATCACCTATCTGCACAGCTAAAAATTCTTCATTCAATCTGCTTCTTTACAATCTCTTATTTGCTAAAGTTGGCGAAATTTGCAAAGGCATCTTGCTTGGGTTGCACAGTTCCAGAAGTCATGGCTATGTTGGGCATGCCCATTCCCATCGTGCCTGTTAAGCCCATCCCAGCAGCTGACATCCCTATGTTCATGTTCATGCCCATCATGCTCTGGTTCATCATCGGAGTATTTCCAAGAGGGGCCATTCCCATGGTGCCAGTCATCACACTGGGCATGCTCATAGGCATAGGTCCCCCCATCAAAGTGTTAGTTTGGGGCCGGACAGGAAGCATGTTTGATGGAGAACTGAGGTTCACGGCACCGAAACTTTGAGTCATCATATTCACAGGCTGTTGCATATCTACCAGAAGAAAACAGACAACTTTACCACAATGAATTCTTAGATTCATAGAGCAGAAAACTAATATAATCTTCCTGACCATCAATACCTTTAGCCCCAGCAAAATTCCTTTACAGTGATTTTATAAGAGAAGTCAATTAATTTGCACTGGTTACTCTTGGGAAACATTCAGTGGCTCTTGGCCCTGGTTTTCCAGAGATGTAGAAGCAGTAGGAGTGGGCTGGGGAAAAACATGAGCCAGTTTAAAATATTCTTAAAAATTCTATTGTTAAAGCCTACCTAACAAGTTTTCATGAGCTAATGTGTATCAAAACCTTTAAAAAGTTTATACCTTTTGACTCACTCTGTTTTTAGAACATTACATTAAGAAAAAAAATTTAAGTACAAAGGTTTATACAAAATCCTGAAGTTATTTATAAGAACAATAGGCTGAAAACAATTTAAATAACTGGCAAGAGGAATTACACACTGATTTAATTGATAACTATGAAGATCTAAAAATCATTTTTTCCTAAGAATATGCAACACAGGAAAAATTATCATAATTTAATGTTTTTTTCTTTTCTTTTTCCTGAGACAAAGTCTCACTTTGTCGCCTGGGCTAGAGTGCAGTGGCACAATCCAGCTCACCACAACCTCAAAGTCTTGAGCTCAAGTGATCCTTCTGCCTCAGTCCCCCAAGTAGCTGGGACTACAGGTGCATGCCACCATGTCCAGCTAATTTTTTCTATTTGTAGTAGAGATGGGGTCTCACTCTTGCTCAGGCTGGTCTCAACCTTCTGACCTCAAGCAATCCTCCCACCTCAGCCTCCCAAAGTGCTAGGATACAGGAGTGAGCCACCTCACCTGGCCTCATAATTTAATGTTAAATGAGAGCAGCAAGAAACAAAACAATAGAGACAGAATGATCCCAAGTATTAAAAATGTGCTTAGAAAAGACTGAAATAAATATCTATTAATTACCCCTAGCCTGTGGAATTCAGATGATTTTTGTTTCTTCATATTTGCCTATATTTAAAAAATTTATATAGCAAATATTTTTATTTTAGTAATCAGGCCCCCAAGACTCACCATAATACAATAAATGTTATCATGCCAAGGGTAAAATAAAGTAATTCAATGTGCCAGAAGGGATATGAAGTGAGTATTATGTGAAAAGATTTTAGTTAACTGTTAGCTATAGTTCATGTCACGTATTTTATCTCATAGCCTGTAGCAGTCCTGGCATCAGGGCAAAAGATTACAAGCACACAAAAAAGTGAGATGTCTTGAGGTAACTTACTCTGTTGCTGAATCATCGTATTGAGCGATGGCTGCTGGGGTTTGGAAGGTTGCATACCAGGTAGTAAGTTGTCTAGGCTGATGTTTACACTGGGGTCGGACCAAGTAGAGGGCAGGGTTTTGCTGACTGATTTCTGGACCATATCTGTATTCTGATTATAGAGAGGATTAGGCTTCTGCAGCACTGTGCTAACATTTTGCAAAGGCTGAAAAATAGAAAAATGCTCTAAAAATTAAGCATCTGTTCTATAAAGATTTATCAGATGGCAATTTAACCATAGTAATGAACTTCTGAAACCAAAAAGAACCATAAATGTTCTATGCTAGTTCTGTGCAAAAGTCTTTTATACTCTGAATCATAAACTTCCCAGAGAGGTTCCTCTACAGTTCCTATTAGGTTCGAGGTGGAAAAAACCAACAACATATCTACACTAACAGTTATTCTCCCGCCACCCAAAGTCTAGAAGCCACTACCCCTAGCAAATGCCCAGGGCAACTACCACCATCATGTTAGTACAGCTTTAAGGAGATAATACAAGTGGAAATTTATTCTTACAAAACAAAATTTGGGATATGACTTCTCATGTTATAAAAAGGCCAAACCATCAAATAGCAGATTATATTACACATATTCTGATTGACATTTCCCTGCTCTGTGCACACTGCTGCCTAAAGTGAGCAACACTAGAAGAACATGATGGACCAATTAAAGAGAAAAAAGAAATTCAGGAGAAAGAAACAGAGGTTCCCGGTGGTTACTAAGAATAACTGTGAAAAGGAAAGAAAAAAGGAATAGGAACAGGAAGAATAAGTACAAATGTAGCAATGCAAAGAAACACAATATTTACAGTTAAGATCACAAATAAAGTAGAATGACTTTATAAATCTTAAATTGTATGTTAGGCCTAATTTCTGTTATACAAAGCAGTCACCTTTCTGCTTCTTTCTTCTCTTCCTTCATCCTAACACCTCAGAGAGGAGAATCTACATATTAAAATGAGTAATTAGCATCATCAATAAATATTCTCAATAGCCTGAGTCAAAAATAGCAAGTTCCTAGTACAACTCAGACATATATTTTCCAAACCTGAACTTGTTCAAATTCTATATTAGGTAATTTGGACTTAACTATAAAAAAGTGAATGAAGAAACTCCCATTTTAGTTGTTTTCCTTTATGAAAATGAGAGTTGGACGAAGAGTCTATATAATATAGAGTAGACCCAGAAAGGGGAGGAACAGTTACCATTTGAAAGAATGATTTTCTATATCAGCAATGACTCCTGACTACCAACGAGTGATACTTCTTTAAGGACATGACCAGAAACTTTACAGAGTGAATGGTTAACATGGGTGAAGCAATTTCTCTATTTCTTTTTCTTAAAAAACAATTTTAAAAACTATTAAATACCAATTTGTTATAATTCAATAAATTTTTAGCATGTCCCTCCTCTGTGTAAGGCACCATGCTTGGCTTTACAGTGACTAGAAGATGGGCGAGAAGGCCTTGCCCTCTAGAAATCAAATGACTACACTAGGGGAAAGAGTGTAAGTAAAGGCAATGTGCTGAAGTGGGACACGCGTGGTTTGCTTACTTTCTATTTTATGCTAGTCTATCATTAGATGAGTTAAGGCACCTCAAACATTATGAACCACAATTTCCAAGGGAAGCAGACAACTTACCTGTGATCTTGACAGGGGCAAACCAAGCCCTACAGCATTAGTGCTCATCATAGAGAAATTCATACTCTGGGAAGATGTCATGGTTGCCTGGGATGAGCCCATAAGATCAAACAGGTCTGAAGAATTTGAGGCAGCTGGAGATGGGCCTAAAGCTGGTTGTGAGCCACTAACAAGTTCTACAGCTGGCTGTGAGGCACTGCCAAAAAGCTCGCCACTGGAAGCAACAGGGCCAGACGGGGCTTGGTTGAAGGCACTCCAGTCACCAAAGTCTCCATTCCCACTTGTTGCTGTTACTAAGACAGAAAGAACTGTAAGAGTTAAGAAACTTTCTGAAACGCACAGAACAAATGTAACAATCTATGAACCGAAACAAATTAGAGTTGATCTGAGTCCATCCAGATTAACATCTGCAGGTACCATCTCCATCTGGACGTTATTCTTTCTCATGAATATTACACAAGAGTTAACAAGGTGGCAAAGAAAAAAAAACCCTCCTAAATATAAAGTAAAACCCATCTCTTGGCAGGTCTGTAGGTGACACATAGAAATTACCATAAAAATTTCCCTTCAGTCAACTCTGTATATCAAATATGCTTCCACCTGAACAAATATGATCTAGCCTGGGACTCTGAAAAGCAAGAAGAAAACTCTAAACTGGTTAAACTTTTTGCTGGGAGCTCCAGAATCCTCCTGTGAGGAGATACTCAGTAAAATCAGAGAACTCAATTCATTTAGTTCATTCATTATTTGGAAAGATTCAGGAGTAATCAAACTACAATTTATATTGTCGCATGTAATTTTTAAAACCCCAAATTCATGAGATTAAATTTATTT
>NW_012148864.1:316721-322013 GCF_000956105.1 Propithecus coquereli | reverse complement strand
GATTAAACAATTTAATATGTAGTAAGTGCCATTTAAAGTTTGTTATTGTTACTTTGAATTAATTGTGGAAGCCCAGGTGAGAGCCACAGCACTGCACTCTTTCCTTTAGGTATGCCATACAAAAGTGTAAGTCAAGCTTCTATAAATTCTGTACTCATAATAACAACTATGTGGAACACAATGATTATAAAAGCAAGTGATATTTTTCTAAAAAAAATTTCACTAGGCTATACATATATCTAAGTAATAAACCTTTCCTTAAGAGACAGATAAATATGAATAAATGGAAGTTGAAAAAGCAAAAGGTGAAGAAAGAGCTACAAAAAAACTGTCAGCTGAAAGCGAATAGTATTTCCAAGTTAATTAACACCATCTCTTTGCACTCCATGTTCATTTACAACTTGGAAATACATTTTGTCTAGCCTAAAAGGTAACCAATAACTGCAATATCGTGTCTCATTATGCTAAATATCAAAAGAGAATAACATGAAGTCTTTAAAATTATATTCTTCTATAATTATATTAAAATATAAGCACCCTCAAAAGGGAAAATAATTCTAATTCACTTAGAAACCCCACGCTCTACCAACAATTTAATATAAAAATTGGGCTAATATTCATTACCTCAGGGTTTTACTAAAACATGTCTTTGATCTTCTTTACGAAAGAGACTGCATTAAGAGTTTTCAATTCTATATATTAAACAATTTAAATTATTTTAAGCAAAGCTATTGGATAAAGGTAAATTTCATGCTGATTTTCTATTTGCTTGATCTATTAAGTAGAAATAGAAATGAATGGAAACTGGGGCAAAATGTGTTGCCCCATCTGAAAACTTAGTATCTGAAATGATTAATTATGATAAGAAGGAAGAGATTTCTAGTGGGGCATATATTGTTTAGAAATGATTAATCATTGTTGCAACAGTTCCAGCCCCCTGCGTAATGGTGATCAGGTTATATTAATCACATACATACAGAGAAGAGATGTATTACTTAGGCAACATTAGCATATTCAAATTATTTGCATAGTAGGCAACTTTACATACATAAAAACTTTGAGAATTACATAAGGAGTCTATAAAATCAGGGCAATGTTTATCTTTGATTTGCCTAAAGTAAGGAATCAACCCTTAGAAGGCATAATCAGACTTTCAAAATGAAGCAGTTAATTACTCAACAATTCTGGTTTCTGGGAAGTACTTAGAATTTACAAAAGTAGGCTGTCAATATAACCACAAAGCACATTAAAAGCTTTGCATCTTTCTTCCCAAATCCTCACAAACCTAAACCAGACATTACTAAATATAAATGTTAATATAGTTTAATATAACAGCAATAGATTTTACTTATAATGAATAACACTAATTCAGTTAAATTACATCCTTCTCCTCTGTTTAAGATAGCTAATTTTTAAAAATATTACGTCTCAAACTTCAGACTGACTAGATTTTATAAAACAAACACCACAACCCATTTACAACCTAAAAAAGAAAAAAAAGGATACTTAATAAATTTTACTTATAATGAATAACACTAATTCAGTTAAATTATATCCTTCTCCTCTGTTTAAGATAGCTAATTTTTAAAAATATTATGTCTCAAACTTCAGACTGACTAGATTTTATAAAACAAACACCACAACC
Organism: Propithecus coquereli; assembly: GCF_000956105.1. NCBI lineage: Eukaryota > Metazoa > Chordata > Mammalia > Primates > Indriidae > Propithecus > Propithecus coquereli. The sequence goes on along the minus strand of NW_012148864.1, from coordinate 320,368 downwards.
CATTTACAACCTAAAAAAGAAAAAAAAGGATACTTAATAATGAACTTAGCCCCCTATTCTACATCTTTCTACAGACATTACTTTATCCTCATAAAGAACTGTGAAAAGTAGCATTATTTCTAGTTTAGAAAGTTGGAGGCTTTCCCAAAGTTAAACAGCTATCACAGTATTTGGCAGAGGTAATAAAACAAAAATATTAATTCAAAAAGGAAAGAAGACAAGCCCTTCACCTCAATCCTTGATGTTTAAGACTATATTCTACTTGAATGGTGGTATTTTAAAAAAATTTCTATTTAACACAGAGTGAGAGAGTTTTGTCTGAGGTTCAACTGTTCACTGTTTTAGGGTATATCAAAATGAAGTTCAGTTATTTTTCACAAAAATGCTCTTAAGATACCTACATTACAAAGGAATGAATTTTTGTAAGATAGTTTTCCCAACTGCAATGTCCCTAATTTGCATTCATGAAAATCATATAAGCCAAAAACTAAACATAAACCATAATATTCTTGCTGCTGAGATTATTTATACTTATTCACATCCCCCACCTCCAAAAACTAAACAAGTCACTTATGAATACAATTTTCTTTAAATAGTACCTGTATAGTCTGCAACCATATTAATTCATTGGGCACATTTAAGACACTTGCCTAATAAAATACCTTGTGAATAAATTCTTTAGGAATTATGAATTATAAATACTATAAAGAGAAGAAAAAAGACAAAAAGAAGCCAATTTGAGGGGCAAGGAGTTTTTTTGTTTTGATAACCTTTATACCTTCTGGCCAATCACAAATCGCATCATACCTTGGGAAGGGAAATTATTGCCTGATGCAGCAGCTGAGCCAAAGTCAGCAAATCCCCCGAATAAATCAGCTGATCCTCCTAAAAGTTAAGAACGAGGAAAAAGTTAAACTGTTAGAACTAGAAAACAATTGGAAACAATTTCAGGAAGCCATTTTAAGCATGACACAAAAAATAACCAATATTAGAGGCCCCACATGCTTCATAAAAGCTTAAGTTTGCTGACCTAGATTTTCATGTTACTATATTCCCTATAAGCTACCACAGACTCTTACTATCCTTAGTTCTATATCTAATAAATGACACCACATCTCTAATATTTCATGAACGTAATGTGGACATACGGTTTTATCCAGCAAAACCTCACTAAAACGTTGCTGGGGAATAAGACATGCACAAGACAAATAAATGAAATGCACAATCCCTGATAGGACACAGGATTTTTAAAAAAGTGCTACCCTGACAGAATTGAAACATTGTGGAAATTTGTATATGGTCATATATTAGGCATGGATATTGCTTTAATGTTAAATCTCAAGTATAATTATATTATGATTATAAAGGAGAATGTCCTTGTAAGGAGATACATGAAGAAGTATTTTTGGCGAAAAATGTCATGATGTTTCCAACTTCCTCACAAACGGTACAGAATAAACCCATAACATAATAAATAAACAACTAATAAAAAAGAACTAGAGAAGGAGGGATAAATAAAATGGGATAAATTTTCTGTTTAAAATAAAAAATTAGAGGAACAAGTTGATTAGTGTAAAAATCAATTTAAATGGACATAGAGGAAAAAAAATCAATGATTTTGGTGGACTATTTATTCTCCTATTGTTTACTCCATGAGAGAGTAAATACTTGTATTTTAAACACAAGGAAAAATAATGGCTTCTTGCTACTTGTAGATTGTTGTTTTTAAAGGGGTTAGATCCAAATCATAAGTCTGCAAATCAATTTGTGTGCATAACATAACATTCTCATACTAATTTTTATTTGTAAACACTACATAGGTAAGAATATTTACTTTTATCTAAAATTTGAACAATAACATTATTTAAAGGTTTAATATTCCATTTTCTCCAGCTCAATTATCAATGAAACAGCCAAAGATCTAAAAACCTTATATAGTTGTCCTTATTTTTGTCTGTCCTTAAAGATTTCACCTCTTAAGAGTCACAACCTTAGAAGTTTACAGCAGCAGTTCAATTATGGTGTTTTTAGTGTTATGTGAACATTATATAGGTTACATCACAGATGCTTAGCCTGCAGTGCTTAGAAACTAGCCAGGTGGGACTGGAACATCTGGGCTGCACTCAAACACCACCAGGGACAGCTTCCAACATCTGGTGCCATTTCTGAATTGTCTTATCGCTGCAAGACATTCTGCCCCATCTGCTACACTCAACTGGGTTAATTAAACTAGAACCATCTCCCCTTCTTAATAAATGGCCAGCAGTAATAAAAGGAACAAATCAGCTTCTGATACATGTGTACTTGGTATTTCTTTTTAATGCACATTTACTGTAGTCAACTATCAGTAGGCATAAGTAATTCCTCATTCCTTTACCACATTACAGATGCACATGTTCACATATACATATCCTCACTCACCAGAGAACTAATGCCAAACCAAAGCAAAGGTTCTTCAGTTCTACTAACACTACAGCTTATAAGTCAAAATTTTATATCACCTAAAAGGTAGTATCCCAGTGATTTGGTTTTTCTTCCATAAAGTACATATATTGTGATAAAATGTGACAAGGAGCACAAAAGATCAATGAACTATAGTTTTAAACTATATAAACAAGCACACATATTAATAAAAAACTAGCACGGAAATGAATGTTCCTATTCGTAAGTTGTTTTCTGTAATGTTCCTTCAAGTTAAAAATATTGGTCAAAATATACCATTGGGTAATAATAGAATGATAGTTAATCAATTACATCATTAATGGATTTGAAAATGGGGATTATTTTAACTTCCTTCCCCCAAGCAGGGAATAAACATCAATATGTAATTTATTATGCCAAACAAGTTAGGGATTTTCAATTCTTACACAGTCTAGGCTACAAAAATTCACGTTGAGGATAAAAGCACTGAATGCTGCAGATCACAATTTCAAAATGGGTAAAAAATTTTGTTTTTGAAATATCCTCAATTTAATATATCAGGTAAATATCCACTTTGGTCATTTTGCTGCTCCACCTTCTACTACCTAAACTGAAATTATATGGTGTTCATAATTTATGTACAGCAAATATGTACTACTCTTCACCCATACTACAGGGAGTTTGAATTCAACATGTCTAATTTAAGAACAATAGGAATAACGAACAGAAACATACAGCTATTTTACAAATAAACGGCACCTTTCTTGAAAAGGATGTAGTTTTTTTCTCTATTCTTTTCAAGTGCCTCATATTATGCTTCTATTGGTACTTTACACAATGCGATCTTCAACTTTGCAAACTGTCTCAAAAATTCAAAATCTCTTTATTTCATTTAGGAAAAGTTTCTCTCTCCTAGGACTATCCATATTTATATGTATGATATTCATACCAAATTCCAAAGAAATTTTCTATACTTAAGCATTTTCCCAGATAACTTCTATCTAAGGGAATGTAAATAAAAGAGTCTACCAAAAATTGCTACATGTGGAAGACTGCTAATTTTCACAAGAGCTATCCTTCAAGATTCCCACATGAGAGCTGTCATTATAAATGAACCATTTCCATCTGCCTTTTCAGGGCAGCAAGGAGGTTATTTACAATCACCAGCTGGGAACATGTATTTTCCAAAGCAATACTGTGAACAAGAAAATATAGCTACACTAGAC
>NW_012148864.1:314886-315981 GCF_000956105.1 Propithecus coquereli | reverse complement strand
AAAAAAAAATATTCATCAAAGTAATTAATAGTTAACTTATATGTCTTAATTATGGTGAATCACTTTTTTCCACCAAATTGAGCATGCTTTACTTTTAATTATCAGTGAAAAGGAAAATACACTTTAAAAGTTTTATTTTTAGTAAACTTGGCTTAAAACTAGAGACAACTCCCATCCAAATTCTAATATATAAGTTGGTATGTTGAGGATGTAACTAGGTGATATACTCCTCCACTAAATAACATGTTTAGTTATGTAAATATCCTCAACTAACTAGAAAGTACTGGGTACAAAGCAACAGGTTCAAATGTAAATATAAGGAACATTTTGGATTTGATATACATACCTTAATCCTTTTAAATGTTTTTTTTAACTTTAAGAAAAGATTCAAAATATATTGCAAGTATTTCTATTTGCACTGATTATGGTGTATTTTCTTTTCAACTTCATTTACTATACTAGAAGTATTTTGTATAATTGTATGTTAATTAGACCTAAATTTCTTAATTACAAAGAGACAAAGGAGACAACTTGGACTTCTTTTTAAAGGAAACATACTAAAAAAAGAAACAATGGTTTTTGGCATTCTATTTCTAATTGGCTTATTTTCTAAATATAGTCATGCATCGATCGCTTAACGATGAGGGTAAGTTCTGAGAAATGCATTAGGTGATTTCATCATTGTGTGAACACCACAGTGTACTTACACAAACCTAGATGGTACAGCCTACTCCTTCTAGGCTACAAACCTGTACAGCAATGTTACTGTACTGAATACTGTAGGCCACTGTAACAAAATGGGAAGTATTTATGTATCTGAACATACCTAAACATAAAAAAGGTACAGTAGAAATACAGTATTATAATCTTATAGGACCATGGTTGTATAGGTGGTACATCACTGACTGAAACGTCATTATGCAGTACATGACTGCACTTTAAATTATTATTCATTTCTTAAAATGTTTACTTAAAAATGTACTCTATGTAAAAGCTACCAAAATAGATTTTAAAAGAATATCATCACAATGGGGCATTTATCAAGATAGTCTGAAATGAATCTTGATAAATGATGAGGTTTCATATATATATATA
>NW_012148864.1:308888-314496 GCF_000956105.1 Propithecus coquereli | reverse complement strand
TGTCAATCCACATTCAATTGCTTTTTATTAAGATAAAATATACCTTAAGTCAAGAAACCTTCCAGATTTCATTCAAACTTTGTCTCAATTACTTTATTAATATTAACTGCTACTTCAATTTAATTAGTCAATCTATTGTTTGCATTGGAGAAGAAAAACCACTCAAAGGTTTCTTGTCAAGCAAAGTAAGCATATTTTATTTAATAATTCTCTGTTTGTTCAAAGCAATCTTGATATCACCAAGGAAAAAAGTTACATCCACTCATCTGACCTTCCTAGTTAATTCTTCTCTGATTGCTCCATTAAAACTTCCCATAAATGCATGAAAGGGGCCCTTTAATATTTCATGCCAGAAGTCCAAAAGTAGTTGATATTCTGTGACACTGTGTCAGTGTGTGTCTGTGTTATATTACAACATGCTAACTACCAGTTAATTCTACAGTTTAAATCTCAAACATACAAAAAGACATCACATAAATTGTTAAACTAATGTAATTGTTTGTAACCTTAGGCATTCCAGTCCAATAAAGTTTAAAGAATAATTTTAGGAACAGTTACAGAAAAAAAGGGGAAGAGAACTGAAGAATCTCAGAAAGTAGCTCAATCCAGATGTCCTATAAAGTTCATTCCCAGTCCAAGAATTTTATGATAGTAGGCAAGAAAAAGAAAATAATAAGGGACTCATATATTATATTAATTAAATATACTATACTATCAATGAAAAGTAATTTCCATCATTGATTTACACTTAAATGCTAATTTATAAGTTTAAAAACAATTCACCTTTGAAAAATCATCACACAACTGGGAGTAACATATTTACTTTGCACATTAGTTTTACCTCCATCTTGCTGTCTACATTTTAATGTGAAATGAGGCTTGGAAAGATTGTCTTTAAACAGAAGCTGTATTTCTTGAGCTCTTTCAACATATAGCACAGTAGTTTATTAAAACTCCATAATCATCAAATGCAACCCTAAAAATATCGATTTTCTTGAAAACAATTTATCAGGAGTTACTCAAATAAAATCTAGCACATATTGGAAATCAAACTGAAGAAATCATCAATCACATCTACAAGAAAATTGTGGTAAATTGCTTTTTTGCTGTAGCCCTCCTAAAACATGTTTGCTAAGTAGTTACACACTTTCAAAGAAAGCCCAAAGCACTCGCCATGCTAATAAGTAGGTAACTATTTTTTACTCTGATTAATGATTACTTCCTCCACTTGACCTTTCCATGAGGGCAGGAGTTGTTTTACAAGCACTGGGACCCGTGCCTGGTTCAACAAATATTTGTTGGATAAATGGATGAAAAGTTAAATGAACTCTAGGCATGTCCATGTTGACAGCCAGAATTAAAATTTAGGGAAAGACAGTAAAATGTGCAGGGCAGTACATTTTGCTTATAAAGAAAGCAAAGGAGGTAGTTTTAATGCAATTTTTTGTTTCTCCAAGTTAATCTTAAGAAATTAAAAACGGGAACTACAGACTCCAAAATCTTTGATCACAAAAAATTTCAGAAAGTATACAACACCTTGAAATATCACTTATTATTAATTAGGGAGGAAGTTCTACATCAGATAATAAGGAGTCATTAAAATGTAAGTATTATAGTGATTTGAGAATACTATCTATTATTACTCCCCAATATTTATTTTATTTTTTTGAGACAGAGTCTCACTGTGATGCCCAGGCTAGAGTGCCATGGCATCATCCTAGCTCACAGCAACCTCAAACTCCTGGGCTCAAGCAATCCTTCTGCCTCAGCCTCCCAAGTAGCTGGGACTACAGGCTAATTTTTTCTATATATTTTTAGTTGTCCCACTAATTTCTTTCTATTTTTCAGGAGAGACGGGGTCTCGCTCTTGCTCAGGCTAGTTTCGAACTCCTGAGCTCAAACAATCCGCCGGCCTCAGCCTCCCAGAGAGCTAGGATTACAGGCGTGAGCCACCACGCCCGGCCTCCCCAATATTTACTGAGTGCCTACCATAAGGTTTCCCAAGTCTGAGGTTCAGAAAAAGGTATAAAACAGTGTATTCCTTTTAAGGGATAACTTACATATATAAAAAGATAAACAAAAATAACAACACAGTAGTCCCAAAGAGTGGCAAAGGCCATAGGTACTAGAGAAATTAAGAAGAGAGAGAGATTACCAAATATCAAATTATCAAGCACTCTTCTCCCTAATTTTAGGCAATTAAACAATTCTCCCCAAATTAAAGCTCAAGCAAGGTTCACTAAATTCACATAAAAAATAAATCTAGTATAAATAAATAGTTTTATTTTTCATTTTATCTTTTATTTGACATTTTTAAAAATGACTATGAAACCATGTTACTAAAAAGAAAAAAACAATGTGGAAGCCTACCTGTTGATTGGCTGGTGCCATCAAACAGATCAACAAGGTCACCAGATGACTTGCTGCTAGGCACTGAAGTCTGAAAACAAACATGTAACCAATAAGCTTAGAAACATTCCTATCATTTTTTCTAAAATCAGCTCTACCCATCTCTAATTCCTAATTTAGACACAAATACCTATAATTACCTTAATAAGGATAGATGTGGTTTTCTGGGGAAAAAGAAAAAAAGAGTACTGACCTTGAATGGAGAGACAGTAAGCATTTTTAAGTCATTGTATTCCCTGCAGTGTAAAAATCCCTAACATTCACACTTTTTTCCTAACTCATTTCTTTTCGTACTGCATTCCACTCTAAAAACATACCTCTCAGATCCCACTCAAATCTTTATGCTATATATCAGAATTATTTAAGAAAAAAATGCCCTAGCAGTTAAAAAAAAAAAAAAAGCCTCAGCCCCATATAATATATTGAGTCATAATTGCCCACGATGAGACCTCGGCCTGTTAAAATCTTACAGAGCTTCCCAGGTCAGTTCAAGGATTGAGATCCACTGGATTAGAGGCCAAGATCCTATCCAGCTCTAAAATTCCATGAACTTTAGAATACTTATTGTTTGTATACTACAAGTTAGTGTAATTCTATGTTGTCTGATATACTTTGACATCTAATTATTTCATATTTAGTTTCCAAACTAAACTGTGGGGCCTGTACCTGTAATACTATTTTTGTCTTCTCCATAGTACTAAGCCCCCTGGACACCTATGTCCTATATGTTCAATACATAAACATGTTAAATTAGAACTCAATTGTTAGGCAAGAGGGAAACGCTGTAAGTTCCTAGGCATGTTAACTTAAGCTTTGATTAAAATATTACACTGTGGTCCAAAAAAACCTTTAAACTGGAAGAGATCGAAAGTAGTTGGGTATCTTTTCAAGAATGTCAGCCTTCTAGATACTTCTTTTATAATAAAAAATAAAAAGTTTATACTACAAATATAAAATCTTTATGGCAGAGTGAAATATATTCAAACTATACTACAAATTGATATTTTAAATACTTTAAGGTATGAGATAGAAGTCTTATTTTTAAAAAAATTACACAGTTTGGATAATTTTCCTTATGCAACCTTAAATGAGTTCTCTATGACAGTCATCATGTATTTGGGTTTTAATTACTATGACTATCTACCAGACCCTATACAGCCACCAGTAAGCTAACTGTATCTATAGGAGAGGAAATTCGTAAGACCACAAAGAAATAACAAAGCCATTTTTCCTCTTTAACTACAGCTAAAGTTGAGTTACAATTTTGAGATTTTCATTAAAACTAAAAAGTTCACATCATGACCAAGTGTGGCAGCTCATGCCTGTAACCCCAGTGCTCTAGAGGCCAAGGTGGGAGGATCACTTGAGCCCAGGAGTTCGAGATCAGCTTGGGCAAAACAGTGAGACCCCACCTCTACAAAAATTTTTAAAATTAGCTGGGTGTGGTAGTACACGCCTGTAGTACTAGCTACCAGGGAGGCTGAGGTGGTAGGATCGCCTGAGCATAGCAGTTCGAGAATATAGTGCTATGATCATGCCACTGCACTCCAGCCTGGGCAACAGAGCGAGATCCTGTCTCTTTAAAAAAAAAAAATCACAACATGGGTGAAATTATACACCGGTCCAGAAGGTATTAATATTTGGCAAAAGGTGACACAGTACTTATCGCCACTAAGCGAGCCTAGCTTTATTCTTAGAGTCACCTACAATTTGCTGGGTATATTCGAAAACTTTTTCCCAGCTTTCAGCTACTTTTGTTGCAAAGACATCAATTAGGTAAACAGTAGTGGGGGAAAAGTGACAAAAATAACAATTTAGTCTTCTGGGGCAAATCTCCCTCTCCGGCAGATTTCAGTCTAAAAGACCAGCATTGGGCTGGCTAGCTAGAAGGCTGATTTCATTCCTGTGGTGAATAAAAACAAAGATGTGTAAGAGGCAGTGCTCCTGATACTGATGAGCAATGACTGCAAAGCAAATACGCCTCCCTTTAGAGGCGTCATCTCTATGTTAAATGAGATCATTCCCTTTCTGTATCTCCAGTCCCTTCTTTTGTCATTTCTTAAAACTTGCAAATACTTCCGATGTTTTTCTTAGTGAATCTACTTGTGCTTGGTAACCGGTGGTGGTCTCTAGAAGGAAACAGATGCACTACATTCTGATTCACAACCTTCCCTGAATGAACTAAGAGTGTCACTTCCACTTTCACAGAAAGTGCATAGACAACCATTCAGCAATTGGACATGTTGCTTCCCCCAAAGAGATTTCTTATTATTAATGACTCTGAGTAATACATGTCAGATGATCTATAATTAACATGATTGCCTAGAAATGCCCAAGCCTGCTAACTGCAGGAATTCTAAAAGTAGTTTATAAAAATAAAACCACGTATAATGTGTAAACTCCTGTCACTTCCCACCTTAACTGAAGACTGAGGTGTATGGGTTGAAGGATTCTGATCTGGACTTGCTTTGTCCCCTGTGTAATGTGCTGCTGCTCCAAGATCAATGGTTTTGGAAGGATTTGCTGTACGCTTGTGTCTGGTTGTGGTGGTCTCTGTGGCCTGTGTGATATGAATATGCTTTGTCGTCACAGTCTCCTCTTCATCTTTGAATTCACCTTTGGGAGATCTGCCTCTTCTTGCTTTCTTTTCCTCATCGCTGTCGCTAAAAGATATTAAAAATGAAGCAAAATAATAAGACTTGGGATTATTTTAAAATGGAGTCCTCAGTGATTTCAAAGAATTTCAAATGCAGTAACTCCAAAATTCTGTACTTTTGACTATTGACAGGGATCAACAGAATGTACTAAGCTGTCTGAATAATGATACGTGTGTGTTGGGGAGGGGAAGTGGGAACAGAATTCTCCTTTAGGTAAGTCTAAAAAAAGTGCTACAAAAAGTATTTACATAAATGTGTACAAATAAAAAATGTCTGAAATAACTCAAGTTTTGGTTTATTGCAGATTTAAAGCCTAATTAAAAATAAAATAGCAGGATTATTACATCAGAATCAACTGATAAGACCCTGTAGTTCAAACATATGCATTTGATGACCATTTTCTTGAAATGGATTGTGTGCAAATGGCTACATTTCTGTTTTAATAACACAATTCTGTCATTAACTTTCATTTACGAATGCACATATATAATACTACAATTTCAATGGGTACTTTAAAAAATATTATCCTGTCTGAATTCAAA
>NW_012148864.1:300315-308838 GCF_000956105.1 Propithecus coquereli | reverse complement strand
GCCTCAGCCTCCCAGAGAGCTAGGATTACAGGCGTGAGCCACCACGCCCGGCCTCCCCAATATTTACTGAGTGCCTACCATAAGGTTTCCCAAGTCTGAGGTTCAGAAAAAGGTATAAAACAGTGTATTCCTTTTAAGGGATAACTTACATATATAAAAAGATAAACAAAAATAACAACACAGTAGTCCCAAAGAGTGGCAAAGGCCATAGGTACTAGAGAAATTAAGAAGAGAGAGAGATTACCAAATATCAAATTATCAAGCACTCTTCTCCCTAATTTTAGGCAATTAAACAATTCTCCCCAAATTAAAGCTCAAGCAAGGTTCACTAAATTCACATAAAAAATAAATCTAGTATAAATAAATAGTTTTATTTTTCATTTTATCTTTTATTTGGCATTTTTAAAAATGACTATGAAACCATGTTACTAAAAAGAAAAAAACAATGTGGAAGCCTACCTGTTGATTGGCTGGTGCCATCAAACAGATCAACAAGGTCACCAGATGACTTGCTGCTAGGCACTGAAGTCTGAAAACAAACATGTAACCAATAAGCTTAGAAACATTCCTACCATTTTTTCTAAAATCAGCTCTACCCATCTCTAATTCCTAATTTAGACACAAATACCTATAATTACCTTAATAAGGATAGATGTAGTTTTCTGGGGAAAAAGAAAAAAAGAGTACTGACCTTGAATGGAGAGACAGTAAGCATTTTTAAGTCATTGTATTCCCTGCAGTGTAAAAATCCCTAACATTCACACTTTTTTCCTAACTCATTTCTTTTCGTACTGCATTCCACTCTAAAAACATACCTCTCAGATCCCACTCAAATCTTTATGCTATATATCAGAATTATTTAAGAAAAAAATGCCCTAGCAGTTAAAAAAAAAAAAAAAGCCTCAGCCCCATATAATATATTGAGTCATAATTGCCCACGATGAGACCTCGGCCTGTTAAAATCTTACAGAGCTTCCCAGGTCAGTTCAAGGATTGAGATCCACTGGATTAGAGGCCAAGATCCTATCCAGCTCTAAAATTCCATGAACTTTAGAATACTTATTGTTTGTATACTACAAGTTAGTGTAATTCTATGTTGTCTGATATACTTTGACATCTAATTATTTCATATTTAGTTTCCAAACTAAACTGTGGGGCCTGTACCTGTAATACTATTTTTGTCTTCTCCATAGTACTAAGCCCCCTGGACACCTATGTCCTATATGTTCAATACATAAACATGTTAAATTAGAACTCAATTGTTAGGCAAGAGGGAAACGCTGTAAGTTCCTAGGCATGTTAACTTAAGCTTTGATTAAAATATTACACTGTGGTCCAAAAAAACCTTTAAACTGGAAGAGATCGAAAGTAGTTGGGTATCTTTTCAAGAATGTCAGCCTTCTAGATACTTCTTTTATAATAAAAAATAAAAAGTTTATACTACAAATATAAAATCTTTAATATATTCAAACTATACTACAAATTGATATTTTAAATACTTTAAGGTATGAGATAGAAGTCTTATTTTTAAAAAAATTACACAGTTTGGATAATTTTCCTTATGCAACCTTAAATGAGTTCTCTATGACAGTCATCATGTATTTGGGTTTTAATTACTATGACTATCTACCAGACCCTATACAGCCACCAGTAAGCTAACTGTATCTATAGGAGAGGAAATTCGTAAGACCACAAAGAAATAACAAAGCCATTTTTCCTCTTTAACTACAGCTAAAGTTGAGTTACAATTTTGAGATTTTCATTAAAACTAAAAAGTTCACATCATGACCAAGTGTGGCAGCTCATGCCTGTAACCCCAGTGCTCTAGAGGCCAAGGTGGGAGGATCACTTGAGCCCAGGAGTTCGAGATCAGCTTGGGCAAAACAGTGAGACCCCACCTCTACAAAAATTTTTAAAATTAGCTGGGTGTGGTAGTACACGCCTGTAGTACTAGCTACCAGGGAGGCTGAGGTGGTAGGATCGCCTGAGCATAGCAGTTCGAGAATATAGTGCTATGATCATGCCACTGCACTCCAGCCTGGGCAACAGAGCGAGATCCTGTCTCTTTAAAAAAAAAAAAATCACAACATGGGTGAAATTATACACCGGTCCAGAAGGTATTAATATTTGGCAAAAGGTGACACAGTACTTATCGCCACTAAGCGAGCCTAGCTTTATTCTTAGAGTCACCTACAATTTGCTGGGTATATTCGAAAACTTTTTCCCAGCTTTCAGCTACATTTGTTGCAAAGACATCAATTAGGTAAACAGTAGTGGGGGAAAAGTGACAAAAATAACAATTTAGTCTTCTGGGGCAAATCTCCCTCTCCGGCAGATTTCAGTCTAAAAGACCAGCATTGGGCTGGCTAGCTAGAAGGCTGATTTCATTCCTGTGGTGAATAAAAACAAAGATGTGTAAGAGGCAGTGCTCCTGATACTGATGAGCAATGACTGCAAAGCAAATACGCCTCCCTTTAGAGGCGTCATCTCTATGTTAAATGAGATCATTCCCTTTCTGTATCTCCAGTCCCTTCTTTTGTCATTTCTTAAAACTTGCAAATACTTCCGATGTTTTTCTTAGTGAATCTACTTGTGCTTGGTAACCGGTGGTGGTCTCTAGAAGGAAACAGATGCACTACATTCTGATTCACAACCTTCCCTGAATGAACTAAGAGTGTCACTTCCACTTTCACAGAAAGTGCATAGACAACCATTCAGCAATTGGACATGTTGCTTCCCCCAAAGAGATTTCTTATTATTAATGACTCTGAGTAATACATGTCAGATGATCTATAATTAACATGATTGCCTAGAAATGCCCAAGCCTGCTAACTGCAGGAATTCTAAAAGTAGTTTATAAAAATAAAACCACGTATAATGTGTAAACTCCTGTCACTTCCCACCTTAACTGAAGACTGAGGTGTATGGGTTGAAGGATTCTGATCTGGACTTGCTTTGTCCCCTGTGTAATGTGCTGCTGCTCCAAGATCAATGGTTTTGGAAGGATTTGCTGTACGCTTGTGTCTGGTTGTGGTGGTCTCTGTGGCCTGTGTGATATGAATATGCTTTGTCGTCACAGTCTCCTCTTCATCTTTGAATTCACCTTTGGGAGATCTGCCTCTTCTTGCTTTCTTTTCCTCATCGCTGTCGCTAAAAGATATTAAAAATGAAGCAAAATAATAAGACTTGGGATTATTTTAAAATGGAGTCCTCAGTGATTTCAAAGAATTTCAAATGCAGTAACTCCAAAATTCTGTACTTTTGACTATTGACAGGGATCAACAGAATGTACTAAGCTGTCTGAATAATGATACGTGTGTGTTGGGGAGGGGAAGTGGGAACAGAATTCTCCTTTAGGTAAGTCTAAAAAAAGTGCTACAAAAAGTATTTACATAAATGTGTACAAATAAAAAATGTCTGAAATAACTCAAGTTTTGGTTTATTGCAGATTTAAAGCCTAATTAAAAATAAAATAGCAGGATTATTACATCAGAATCAACTGATAAGACCCTGTAGTTCAAACATATGCATTTGATGACCATTTTCTTGAAATGGATTGTGTGCAAATGGCTACATTTCTGTTTTAATAACACAATTCTGTCATTAACTTTCATTTACGAATGCACATATATAATACTACAATTTCAATGGGTACTTTAAAAAATATTATCCTGTCTGAATTCAAATGATTAAACTTTCGTCTGTAAGTACAGAAAAATGTGAGGTAATGCACTTTACAACTGAGCTCTATTTTACTATAGTATCAGGAGATCAAACTTTCACACAACTATGGAAATCACTTTATAAAAAACTTAACTATATTTAAAATGTTTTTAAAGTAATTCCCTTTCAGTCACATTCAAAAATTTTTTTTCTTTTTCTTTTTTTAATAGTATAAAACAAAAAAGAAACTGAAGAGTAAAAAACTGGGTTTTTCATATGGTAGGAATGAAAATATCAGTACTAGTCTGTTCACCAGTAATAAGCTATTGGGTTTTTTTTTTTTTTTCTGGTGCAAGTAGGACAGAGAGAGAGAAATTACTTGAAGTATGATTCATTACCTACGTTACTTAATTTTAGAGTAGGTGGTTTAATTTATAAATATCTTGGAATAAAATGCTTAAAATTCTCCTTTAAAGTATGACTATTACTGATGCAATTTAACTTAGACTAATCTAAAGCAATTTTTACTTAAATATAAACCAATTTGGAACTTGTATAAATCAAGGATCAAAAATAACAACTTTCCATACAAAAGCAAAGGGGTTAAATACATTTTTAAGGAACCTACAAGTTGTGGTAAGTGTTCAAAAGCCCTAATTTCTCAACAACAAATGACTTACAGATTCCCACTATCAGTCCTATAAGTAAACCGAAATTTCTTACCTTTTTGATATCCAATTTTATTTCAGTACAACATAATTTATTTATAAGTTGAAAATATAAATCTGACTAGTACACAATGAAATGGAAGCTTCATATCTGGTCAATGTTCAAGAATTTCTGAATCTAACAATGAACTAAAAAGTCAGAAATTCTGGTAATATGCAGAGAGGTCACATGCAACTTTGTCTAAAAATTTACTCTTCTATCACGAATACTCCAAGATGAAAAATCCCTGACATGTCCTATTGTTGCTATGATAAATCATATTCACCATATCTTCACTTTTTTTTTTAAACCTAAATACTCTATGTAAGAGATTTGGAAACTCTAGGAGATCCTGTCTTAGAGGCAACATAGAAAAAGTAATTAAGGGAGAAACAAAACAATAAAAAAAGAGAATAGAGAAGCAAAGCCAGAAAAGCAAAACTGAGGATCGAAGGACAAAGGAGAGAAGTAACAATACAAGAATACACACAGTGATCTCTAACCAGTCTACCCTACCTGATTCCCACACTTCTGCAGGAAATGTAGAGTGGTCAGAATACATGGCCACTATGTTTTATAAACCAAGCCAAAAATTTATACATACAGGCCACAAAAACATTAATGAGGGAAAAATAGCACAGAATATTTGAAGTAGGCACCATTTTCGCCAACGTTTAGTATTTATAATTATTATATTCATACTCTTTCAGTATGAGAAAGCTACAAATGTAGTTCTAAAACAGATACATTCAAAGTGCTAGAAATAAGTTCTGGCTCTTCAAAGATCACATTCCAGAAATAGTCTTGAAAAAGAGGTATTCTGGGGATTTAATATGAAAACATATTGAAAACACAAAAAATTTAAATTATATCTTTGGAGTTTTTTTTAGTGATCCCTAAATCTTAACTATTAAGATATTTTGAGGTGGGGGGTGGTAAAAAACAGATGGTATTTAGTTGTAAGAATTCATTTGAAGGCTTGGTTCCATCACTAACTGCTTTATTTTAGGGCAAGTCCACACGGTCTGACTGAGTCTCAGGTTTTACTTCTAAAACATACAGGTAAAATTCTGGCTCTACCCTATTTAATAGAGATATTGGGAGGCACAAACGATAAAGGCCCTGTAAAATTTGCTTTGCAAATTAAACATTATACACACTGCCCTTTAAATTGCCAGAAAAATCAGTTAATATTAATAGCTATATTGGTAGGTAAGAACAAAAGGTTAATGCTGCAAAGTTCCAAGTACTGTTTTATGTAAAACTAAATACAAATGCCCTGCCATCAGAAAATATAGTTAATAAAAATACAGTCTACACTCAAAAACTTGTGGTTCAAATGCCACTTGGATTGTTTTTCTGGTACACACCGGCACAGAATCATAATGAAATATCATGGGAAGAGTTAAATTTCAAATCTTTTAACTTTTGTTTAAATTTAATACATAAACTTCATTATTCCTCAATAGTATCTTAGATCCCTGGATCATCTAATATCCAAATGCAAAATAATCTGAAGTTTTTACTGCGGAAAAATATTCCAAGGAAAGACTACACAGCTTGAATAAAAATATACAGGACACATGATCAACTTTAGAAATAAGTGGACACAGGCAACATGGAAGGTATGTCAATACTAATTGAAAATAATGTTTGACCTGGCATCTTAAAAACAGCTGCACACTGCTTGCTTCCGTAGCACATGTACTAAAACTGGAGTGATACAGAAAAGATGAGCCTGGCCTCTGTGCAAGAATGATTTGCAAATTCGTGAACCATTCCATACTTTAGCATAGGGCATTTTTATGGCAGTGAAACTATTCTATATGATATTGTAATGGTGGATACTACGCATTTGTCACAACCCATAGAACTGTACGACTCAGTGAGGCCCAATGTAAACTATGACTTTAGTTAATTATCATATAACAATATTGGTTTTTCAACTGTTAACAAATACACCATAGTGATGTAAGATATTAATAACAAGAGAAACTGTGAAGAAGGGGAGATGGGTACGTGGCAACTCTTTGTATTTTATCCATAATTTTTCTGTGAACCTAAAATTGTTCTTTAAAAAAAAAAAAGTCTATTTAAAAAAAAAAAAAAAGAAGCCAAACTTCAGGTAATGTTAATACCCCAAATAAAAACAACAAAACCCTCTAAACCCAGCTGCCTAAATTTAGCACCCTTTCTAAGAGACCCAGGAGGCAAAGTGTTAATACCTGCATCTTTCTGGAGAGTCTTCTCTATCTTTCCTCCGGAACTTGCTGATGGTGTCATCAATTGTGCTTCCAATTTTATCACTCAGTTCACCTAATTTATCACTGAATGGAAAAGCACTCTTGTTTTTATCCCACTCCTCATCCCATTTTGATCTGGGCTCAGGATCATATCTTTCACCTATATAAAGCATTAAAAAAAGAAGCAATTCTAAGGACATTAAATTCAAAAGGTGCCTAGCGTCCTAGTCCTTATTTCTGAGGCTTTTCCTCATAATAAAATTGTTTTCAAAGGAAAACAGAAAGCTCCCACAGTGCTGAATCAACACAATTACAGCAAAGCACAGCATGTAATGCCAGTCATTAAATGGCAGGAATGCAGATTCAAAAGCTTTTGTTTATGAAAACTTACACAACCTTAATGCAAAGCACAGCATATCAGGAAGTTCTTAAAGGCTATTCAAAGTAGTAGTGGAAAACACAAAAACCAACACAAGCTATATAAGCAAAAGAAAAATGAAAATCTTGTTTTTACAAAAGTCATTTAATGCATTTTATTTCATTCCTGTCCTTTAATGATTTTTCAATTTTCAGAAAAATACTGGACAGCAACAATGGCTTAAAATATTCAAACTGAAGGAACTCCACTCTGAATGCTACATATCCCAATAAGGTGAAAAGGAGTCAGTAATTCTTATTCTTCAATATCAAACTAGAAAAATAATTCAATGGATTTTTAGGGAATGGGAAAGCATTCTGTAATTATTGTAAAAAGAAAAGAATATTCTAACTATTAATACCCAAAACTACACATACTAGAATGATGAAGTATGCTCAAGCAGTTCAGAATAGTGACAACCTACTCAAACACCAATTTGAAATATATGCTGAGACTGGCAAAACCAGAGCCTCTGTGTGAATTTGGGGATGAAGAGAATCATGGCAGTGAACAAAATACCCAAAATGGTAAGATTTGTTTTAGTTCTTGCCTTTAGCAAACTAAAGAGAGAGTGGAATTATGGACACAAAATGAAACCCTTCCATTTCCATGTCCAAATTCAACTTAAGCAGCAAGAGTGGGAGATACAGAGAAATCACCTGAGGTTTTTTTTTTAAAAAAGAAAATATTGAAAATGAAGGCAAATTGGGAAGAAAAGAAAAAGGATGACGAGGAACAACAAAATCAAAAGGTGGCAAACAGAACTTTTGTCTTAAACTTTTGGTAATAAGTTCTAATGGCACACATGGCATCTGGAGATTGAATAAAACCATTTTGCTGAACTGCCTGCTAAAACTGCAAGGCTAAAATTTTCTGTAAGAGTTTAAGGATTTTAAAATATATCTACTGAATCTGGAAATGACCATCAACTTAAAGAAAACATGGCACAATGAAGTTTTCTAGACAAAATTTAAACTAGGATGGTTTTTAAAAAATAAATGATTTCCCCAATATTTGTTATATATACATCAACAACAATGTAATGAACTACACTTTGAAAAGAAACTTGCAGGAAAAATAAAAGTGGATGAATTGCTAAGTTGTTAGAGTGGTAGGCATCATATTTAGTGCTAAAGATACTGGATATTTTTAAGACATTATTAATGTCAGAATGAAAAAACATACAAAATCACTAAAGTTGCTTAGTTAAGTCTGAATAATATAAAACTTGAACAATAATTTAGTAAAGAATGTGATACAAACACACGGATGTTCAACTCTACCTCTAATGCAGATGGTGCAGTTAGTTCATTGTCACTGACTCTGAAAACCTACTCAATTTTCTAAATTTATCTGATATAATTAAATGTGCTGGGAAAAAGAGGGATTCTTGCTAGTAGAATGGGAAAATAAGTTGCAAGTAGCAATTTCAATTCAAAAACACATTAAACTGCTGTAGGTACTTTGAAAAAGCTAAAGAATAACTACTTG
>NW_012148864.1:293740-298885 GCF_000956105.1 Propithecus coquereli | reverse complement strand
TTAATAAATAATAAAAAGAGGCAAATTGTGCTATTTAACTTTGTCATTTCCTCTTTAGCAAACTCTAAGTTCTAAAATGAAAGTTTGGCTTACAAGAGCACGTCAAGATGAACTATAAAGGACCACAGATAATGGTACTATGCAAGGTCAATTAAAGAACCACCGAAAAAGGATCACTGACGATGACCATAGGAAATGGACATATTCATAAATGTTATTTTTTATAGCGTATTTTAACAAAACAAAAACCACTTTAACATTTTCATAACTCAAAAGCACCCAAACGTCTTGGTGTCCCCAGTACAAGTCTGGGAACACTAATTACCACTAATAAGCTTTAGTGAGGCTCAAAAACTGAAATTTTCAAGTGCTCACACAACTGGGATACACTACAAAATGAAATGTGCTTCATTCTCTAGCCTCTTTCACATTCAAAACACACTCTGGCCTTGCTGCCTTTGCACAGTAAATATTATTTGGTGGGAGGGAAAAAACCCCAGCTTCAAACAGATGTGTGTGTTTTGGAGCTCTAACCTTTTCTTCCCATATGATTAAAGCTATTCCTTTATGGACACCACAGGGGACCAGTCTCCAGTGCATATTTTAATATAAACCCGAACACTCATGTTGTGTTGGTTCTGTTGTTATTAGCCAGTCTTTTCTGCAAGTTCTTGTCTTCACTAATTAATACTCTAGGGCCCCACGTCTTGGATTCTGCACTCGTCACACAACCAGCAACAGTCACATTCTAATTAGAGCAGAGAAGCTTCTAAGCTGGTTCAGGTGACTGACAACTCCAACTACTGTTTTAATTTGCTTATAAGGTTTTTCTATTGCTCACCTACAAAGTGGTAATTTTCCAGGGATCGCAAATCATAAATGTGTTCTCTGGCACTTGTAACAACACGCTCTGATCCATTCCTTATGAGGTAAGCTAGGAGCAGCAATGACTGTAAAAATACAAAGCACCAAATGATTTAACGAAATAAATTCTGGTAGAGCTTTTGTAAGTGGTTAAAAAAAAATACTTCCAACATTAGCAAATAAATAATCTTCATGGTGGTAGTGGAGGGTTTCTTTACCTTACCTTAGACTTTAAACATACAGTCTAATGCTTAATCTGAAATGCCTCTTATATTAAGCATAGTAAATAATTATAAATTGCCCACTAGGTACTATCAAAAGATCTTTAAAAATTAGTAATTCTGATGTTCAAAAATATTTTTATCTATGATATAAATGAACAATAAGGTTTTAGAAAGCTGACTCAACTTTTACTTTTTATCTGAGCATTATGGAACTAGGAATTATTAGAAACATCAGAAGAATTATTTGTAATTACATGATCCCATAGCATTTTCCCCAGATCAAATTTAATTTTGAGGTTAATGATGTAGATTATGTTTCAAAAGGTTACTGCCAACAATTAAAAAAAAAAAACTTAACGTTTAAGAAAACTTTGTTAGAATGTGGATTTAGAATGACTGCTAATGGGCATGGATTTTCTTTTTGGGGTGATGAAAATGTTCTGAAATCATACAGTAGTTACTCCTGCACAACTCTGTGAATACACTAAAAATCACCAATTGTACATTTTGAACTTAACCTTGCTTGGAACAAACCTCACTTAAAGATGATTAGGCATACAAAACTCTAGTTTGGTGAAATTGAGGGGCACAAAACCTTATCTTACCAGTAATTTACAGTCATGCATTACTTAATGAAGGAGATATGTTCTAAGTAATGTGTTCATAGGCAATTTTGTTGTTATACTAACATCATAGAGTGTACTTACACAAACCTATATGGTATAGCCTACTACACATCTGGGCTACAAACTGTACATGTTACTGTACTGAATGCTGTGGACAACTGTAACACAGTGGTAAGTATTTGTGTATCTAGACATATTTAAACACAGAAAAGGTATAGTAGAAATACAGTATAGTCTTATGGGACACCACCATCACATATGCAGTCTGTTGTTAACTAAAATGTCCTTATATGGTGCTTGACTGTATTCTTTAAAAAAGTAATTTGCCCAATAATTAAAAAAAAAACTCTAATTTTAAAAAGAAAATTTAATTTACAGAAATTTCAAGGATTTCATCACAAACCATACAAGCTGAGGGAGTAACAACGAATATTTTCAGAAACAAACAATATAAAATACATGGAACTAAAGCATAGACTGTCAATCCTGAAAGCCAGAAATGTTGCTTTCTAAGTTTTACATATAAATGTTATGTCATTTTGGAAAACAGAAAAACTTATTCTGAGTAGAAAGAAAATATGGTGGGTGTAGAAGAACAGATGACTATGTTGTTTTAGAATTCTGCATTATATGAGATCAAAACTAAATGAAAGGAATCCAATGAAGAGTACACAGTAGCAAGTTTAAAATGTTAGAATTTATGTCTAATATGTTTTAGGATCTTCTAAATATATTTTGAATTAACATTTTTGAGTGCAGAATACTGTGATAATTCTACTATAAATTAGGTAAATTTTTATATAAAGATGACAAACCACATTAGACTATAGTTTTCACCTTAACTGCTCATACACTAAACATGCATACTATTACAGATTCATTACTTTTGACAAGCATAAATATATTTTAGTACGAAAAATCTTAAATAAAATAAAAATACTCAACATTTAGAAGTATTATTAATTTTAAATATTTGTGATGACTAGAAAACAGAACACGAATAACAAATCTACTTCTTCCATCTGTTTTAGAAAATTCTATTCTAGGATTTAATATGCTTCAAAAACCATTTATGTATATATACCTTAAATTTTAAGCATTTGTTTTCAACACATCAAGTAATTAAAACAGACTTATGTCCATAC
Organism: Propithecus coquereli; assembly: GCF_000956105.1. NCBI lineage: Eukaryota > Metazoa > Chordata > Mammalia > Primates > Indriidae > Propithecus > Propithecus coquereli. The sequence continues at coordinate 296,026 of NW_012148864.1, read as the reverse complement.
CTTATACACTCTTCTCCAATTTTTTTTGTTGTCTTTTAACATTCGTGACCAAAGCATGTTCATAAGTTCTGGAAATTGTTCATACATAAATGTGGCCCTGAAAAAAGAATAATTTTCCTTAAGAATTTGCAATATATTAATTTTGACAGTAGATGGCAGGCTTGTTCCAATTTACTGTGTTTCTCCAAAGAATTTTGAAAATTAATAAGCTTAATTCAAAAAATTTAGATGATACACTTTCTGGAAAATGTTTTTCCTATATTTTATACGTTACCAAGCGCATTTGTGAATCCCACTGATTAACATCAGACTTTGCAAACTCTTCATTCACTGGCATAGTGACCCAGATGTTCATTAGGAAAAAAATGTTTGTAACTTTACTTCAAGTTATTTTATTTTCATTTGTCAAAACTTTACGTGGTAAGCTATAGTAAGTCTCAAAACAATCACTAAAAAGGAATAATTTTCTTCTGTTTTTTGAGCTCATTTTTAAGGGGAATGGACCTTGCATAAAACTTTCTACATTATTATCTTAAATGATTATGCAAAATTTATATTTCGCAGCTAAATAGTTTAAAACTGAAAGCAAAATTTCACATTTCTGTGTAAAGATACTTTGATTTTTTCTGCACTGCTGAGTCAAATTATCACTTACTTGGCAATCTCTCCCATGAGTTGCCCAGAAGGTCCCCAAGGATCATCATTCGTTGCTTCTCGAACCTTAGACTCGATCTCTGAATAATTCATAACCACATTGGTGCTGCAGAGGAAAAAAAAATGCACGCACATACGCACAAAGATTAGCATCAAAACTGAGAAACACATGAAAACTTAATAATGACACTACTGGGTGTCCTAATGAGCTACCTCTACAGGGTGGGAAAGAAAACATCTTTTGTGCACAAGCTACCCCAAGGACACTATATAACACATTTAAGTTATCCTTAAGAAAATTTTACTATTCCATTAGCCTTCAAGAATACAGATGAGAGATTGCATTAAAGCTGGCATTAAGTCCAGTAAAAAATGGCTTTAGGTAAAATTAAAAAGAAACTGAACATGCCAGAGTCTATTATAAAACTAAGTGTTCAGTTTCCTAACCATATCTGGTTTACATTGGGCTTATGTTTCTGCTTACAGAAATTCTGTAAATTAAGCAAAATTATATAACAGCTGAACACTATCTATATCATGTTTGAACAAAGGAATGATAAACAGAGCCACTATGAACATCTACTTGTAATCTCTTAGTCTTTTTTCACTTCCTATAGCACTTCCTATAAATTTCCATGTCATTATATAGTCACCGTAACCCTCACTATTATTGGCCACATAATATTCCATCAGAAGATTGTATAATGTCTTCAACTTTTCCTTAAGATTTCAGCAATGATCAAGAACATGGGTGGTAGGAGTCAGAAAGATCTGATTCCAATCACTTCCTTTTATAACCTTTGGCAAAATTATTTTAATTATCTTAATCTCGGTTTCCTCAAACATAAAATAGGAATAAGTTAGAATACTACCTCAAAGGATAGTTGTTATACTAACATCATAGAGTGTACTTACACAAACCTATATGGTATAGCCTACTACACATCTGGGCTACAAACTGTACATGTTACTGTACTGAATGCTGTGGACAACTGTAACACAGTGGTAAGTATTTGTGTATCTAGACATATTTAAACACAGAAAAGGTATAGTAGAAATACAGTATAGTCTTATGGGACACCACCATCACATATGCAGTCTGTTGTTAACTAAAATGTCCTTATATGGTGCTTGACTGTATTCTTTAAAAAAGTAATTTGCCCAATAATTAAAAAAAAAACTCTAATTTTAAAAAGAAAATTTAATTTACAGAAATTTCAAGGATTTCATCACAAACCATACAAGCTGAGGGAGTAACAACGAATATTTTCAGAAACAAACAATATAAAATACATGGAACTAAAGCATAGACTGTCAATCCTGAAAGCCAGAAATGTTGCTTTCTAAGTTTTACATATAAATGTTATGTCATTTTGGAAAACAGAAAAACTTATTCTGAGTAGAAAGAAAATATGGTGGGTGTAGAAGAACAGATGACTATGTTGTTTTAGAATTCTGCATTATATGAGATCAAAACTAAATGAAAGGAATCCAATGAAGAGTACACAGTAGCAAGTTTAAAATGTTAGAATTTATGTCTAATATGTTTTAGGATCTTCTAAATATATTTTGAATTAACATTTTTGAGTGCAGAATACTGTGATAATTCTACTATAAATTAGGTAAATTTTT
>NW_012148864.1:246549-293690 GCF_000956105.1 Propithecus coquereli | reverse complement strand
GTTAAAATGGAATTTCTCATGTTTATATGAATTTAAGAATTCAAAGACATTCTGAGAAGACATGAGATACTGGACAAATGTGACATACTATAGTATTATTCATCTGACATCTAAAATTCTTATTATTACTGAATAACTGTTATAACAGATGCCTGTGAATATGGTAATGCAAATCTTTTACTTAAAATTAAATCTTAGAAATGGGTAACTATTACTTACACATACCCCACTTTTGCTATATGGTTTTTCAGCCATCAAAAAGTTCTATTTTTAAAATAAAGAAGGTTTGGTTGAAATTGGCACTCGAATCTCTTAAATATAAATAAATATAAATTTCAAATTTATTGCAAACACTTTAATTTCTTTACCTTTAAAGAAGAAACCAATAAATAGGTTTGGGTCAAATTTTAAAGGAACCATTATTCACATAAATGTGACTTGCCAAATCACTGAATAAATCTGGCTTCTAGATTTAATTCAGAACACTGTTCTACTAAGGAAAAAAGTGAAATCCTATTATTTTCTTTCAAATCTCAGAGAAAGCTGCCTCTTAAAATATCCACTAATTTGATAAAATAAATACAAATTCTTTCTCTGGTACTAAAATAAATCCATAATCCCCACGGCCCCCCTTCAAAATTTAAGACTACTAATGAATAAATTTTCACAAAAATCCAGTAATGGTTCTATTGACAATGATTTTATGTATAAATGTAGAAGAATAATTTTCCCCCTAATTTTATCAACAATGGAGCCAAAATAAAACCAAGGCAGCCAATAACAATTAGGATTAGGATTAGCAATTTAGGATGCCATAAAATGATGGATCTCAGAATGCTTTTATTTATCCTGGTGGCTGAAGAATGTGTGGCTTAGGCAGTAAAAAGTGTCAAAATGCAGCTGTGAAAATGAACAATAGCAATTAGGATTATAATTCACCCAAGCATTTCATTACCAAGAATGCACTTGAAATCTCTTTGCATTGTTTAATTTGTTGGAGAACGAGATGAAAGGAGTTAATCTCCAGTCCATGTACATGAAATATTTTTACCAGAGCCTTCATAAATGCTGTAGCTTTCTCAGAACACTACTTTCCTTGTTCCAGCTACAAAGGCCCATGGGTCAAATGAGAAAGGTCTTGTTTCCGTAACCCTTCACAAGATTCTTAGCTGAAGGCCTGTGGGTTTGAATGCTGTGTGTGTAGAGGGAGAGGTGGCAGAGAGCCAATAATTTAAGATTCTCCTTATTTCTTTGGTTGAAAAACAATGGGAGCCATCAGAACATACTCGAATTTTAGTTATAAAGTATACCCACAGACAGATATGGCAACTATTAATACTAATGTAACAACAAAAAAATAACGGAACACTTTCATGGAGAGAATCAGGCTTTATTTTAAAGCTATTTTCTAATGAAATTGTTGCTTTCAGAAACTGGAAAAAACTAAGATTAGATCTGATGGCCTAAAGAATTCCAAAACAAAGTATTTTTAAGCTTCACTTAATTCAGAAACAAATGTAAACTAAAACAAAACAAAACAACACTGTATAGTCTGGCCTTATTCCAGGTCACTTCAAAAATAAGTATTTCTAAAAAGGTAGAAATGGTATTTTGGTCCTTCCTTTCTCATGTTTTCTATTGCCCATAATCCATGCCCTACCCATATTCCAGTGACCTTTTTAAAAAAGAAAAACAACCCCCTCCCACTCCAAGAAAAAAAAAAAATTTACGTCCAGATGTGAAAGGAAAAAACAGCTAGTTTAATTCTTAAAACTTCCTATGATTGACACGAATGTCTTAAGACTAGACATTTCAGACGCTAGAGGGAGCTCTCTCAACAGGTTTTTAAATAGACACAAAATCCAGACAAAGGTCTAGAATCTGTTCTGAAAACAAAATTATAGAAAAAGACCAGTAAGTTTCGCACCATTTAGATTAATACTATAGTCAAACAAGTGACTTGTGTACTTTCACCAATCCTAGACTAAGATTCCTGACTTGAAAATTTTAAAAATTATCTCCTCACACTCAGTTTTAAAAGAATAGTACAAGGCAATCATTATTAAGATCTTTTGTTAAAGACTCAACAGTGTTTGGATACAGACTTTTCTACTTACATTTCCTTTCACATAACTATCATTATAGCACTGAGAAAGCAACCAAGAATACTCAGATGAAACACCAAAAAAATTTTGTGTATTATTTTAAACCAGCCTAACAGTGGTATCAAAAAAGAATTTGACCCACAAAAATGTCTAATGGTTTTTAATTATTTCTGATGATCACCACCAATAACTACCTTTTATCTCTAGGTTTTTCCTCAAACATAAACAGACATGGGAATGTAATAATGGAGAAGGGAAAAGTAAAAGAAGAAAAATAATTTTAATAAATGTGGCTGTATTTTTGAAATTTCTTCACTAGCATTAAAAAGTTATCTGTAATTTTGAGAACAATCTAATAGTCACCAGAAGGCACAAAATGAGCCCTTCTCGCATGTACTCTAGGTTTATTCGATATGTAAATTTTCTCTTTGCTGAAAACAGAAGTCTTGAAATGGGTGACTGGAAGAAGAGGTTTCTCTGTCCTGATAATGATAGATAATGATTAAGATCACGCTGTTTAAAGGTAACAGTAACTGCTACTACTGGATAAGCAGTATAACTGGTAACAAATACCAAAACTTAAGGGACTCTAATGTTAGGTCAAAAAGAAAAGGGAGAAAGGAAGGGAAAGATGGAGGGAATGACCAAAGAGTGAAAAATGCGAGGGGAAAAATCCACAAATAGAATCATTATTGTTTATATTTCTAAAACTGTTCACTGCTTCCACAGTGCTTTTTATCCACTTTCACATTTGCTCCTCACAACACCCCCAGCAACAGGTGGGACTTTAACTCTGCACAACTAAGCATCACACACTCACTGGATCTTTAATGTCAACTGCTAAGTTACCATCCTTAGTTCTTTACACACGCTTCTATAGCTAACACGCAATTAGTCAAGGGTCGATTACTCAGTCTGTAAGCTACTAGTTAGCGTTCATGGTGGCCCTCCTCTTTATTCCCTATTTTCTGCTTATTTGACCATTCGATGCTGATAAAATACCACATTATTTTACTTGAAAAGTTTGGGTACAGCTTTTAGAGGCAGAATTGGTTAAGATAATCAACGCTTCTTCTGCATTAAGCATAATCAGTAAAATGATTAACAAAGAAAAAAAACGAGCAGTCCTTACTATTGACATTTTTTCTTCTTAAAAGCTCAAGAATATGCTTTGCTAAAACAAAACTATACACCAAGAGAAAAGGTAACGTATAGGTATAATGTGGTCCTAACTGCTAATAAAGGAGTAAAGAAATTGAAACAGATGGATGTAGTAAAAAGTATTTTTCCCAGCTTGCCTCTTTAATTTTCTTTTTTTAAAAAATGAAGTCCAATGAGTCTGTATTTTTCATATGGGTTCTTCCTTTTGTTTTAAGCTTATTATAAAGACTTCATTCACCCTGAGAACAGGAAATATTTTCTTTGCAACCTTTAAATGTATTTTGTCATACATATGCCTACACAGACTCACACTCAGACACAGAGACAGAAACAGCAAGAGACAGACACAAATATAACTTAGTTCCAAGCAATAGTTTTAAATAATGGTATTTTTTTTATTTTTCCGTCTTTTCCAAGTTTTTTCCCATGAGTATTACATTGTAACCAAGGGAAAACCATTAAAGGCCATTAAAAATATAACTCAAGTACTATATAATCATTAGCTAGATTTTAACTATTTACAGGCAAGACTATATGAATATTATTTGTACTTCCAATACCGTGTTTTATCAGGCTACTAAGTACAGCAAACTGCTAACTAAAATATATGCATATGTACTAAAATATGTACACCAAATGCTATGTTGTGTAAAACCACAGGGAACAATTTAAGTACCTAATTTTCACATTAACATGATTTTTTAAAAACTACTAGGGAAGAATGATTCTTGACATCAAAACCTATATTTAAAAGTCACCTCTTAACCTCAATGCCACAAAGATTTCAGAAAAGGTACTTTTATAATGAAGTTTTATAAAATAATTATGCTCCCTGTTAAGTATGAATTAAAAAAAAATCTTTTTAAACCATAAAACACCCATAAAATGAACATTCAAGAAGAAAGTTTCCTCAGGTAACCAGTCACTTGAGCTGGAAACATTTATTCTTTCTTTTATGTTCCTTGCCAAAACATTAGAGAAATAGTTTTAAGAATAACTCTAAAAGCTTGATAATGGACCTTGTGATATTCATTTTTTATCAGGGGATGACCTTCACCACATTACCCTCATTTGCAAGATGAACATTTTATAGGTTTAATATTCATATTTTAAAACCAAGTTACATCTCATTACAGTCCTGTGAACAGTATCAAATTTACGGTCAATAGTCAAGAAGTCTACTACTCCTAAATTCAACAAATACATTACTTTCATTGTTAGCAGAAAATCTGATGCTCTATAGAAATGCTGTGAGGAGGTGGAAAAACTGATAGTCCACATGGATAGATATTTATTATCCATCAAAAAAAAGTATTATTGATCTAAAAATGAAACACAAAGCAATGAAAAATATCTTAACACAAGCGACAACATGGCTCAACAGAAGAGTTAATTTTGCTATAGCAAATATTACATTTAGTGCTAAAGCAATAATAAACTACAGTACTTCCTCCATATCATAAGAAGAAAACCAATAAAATAAATTTCAGAAAAGTACAGAAAAACCAAATATAACCCTAAACCTGGCTGCTTTCTCTCTAATACTGCCCTCTCTACCAAAAAAGATATACATAAGTAAATAAAAAGTGAGAAGAGAGGAAAAATATATGTAATAGCAGCTCCTTAAGCAGAGAAGTGAAACAAACTCACACAGAATCCCACAACTACTAAATGACAGATGTTAAAACTTGTTAGGTCTTTTAATTCCAAAGCCCATTTTCTATTATGCCACACTGCCCTAAAATTAGAGAATTAGTATTATCAGATCTAAATAAAAAGGCCTATTATTAGTTAATATGTAAGAGGACATCACATGCAACGTCACAAATTATGCTACTAAAACAGCTAAATGTTGAACTAACGTTAAGAAAAAAGATATATTCTCAGTCATGGAAATTACATTTTTGGGTTTTAGTAAATACTAATATAAACCATCCAACTAAAATGAAGGAAACCAATGTTCTCTTATCTCACACATGGACAGTTAAAAGCAAAGAAAACACCCATTTGATTAGGGAAAAACCAAAATCAGAGACATCTAAAATCTGAGGCTCTCTTTATCTGTTCTGCAATAGTAAGATTTCAGAAAAGAGTAACCTGGTTCCTTAAAAAACATATAACCTTTTTCAATCCAATGATACAACATATGTGTGGGCTGCTCATGTGCATATTATTTATGACTTCAATTATTTACACAGAGGACTATGTCAGATTATGCACCTTCTGTTTCCCTCTTGACTTTTCAAGAGGGAACACTAAAATTCTAAATGCTGAAACACAAAACTTTCTGCTTTTTAAAATAACCATCAAGAATTTACACTGAAATATTATACCCCATCCTTTAGCTATCTCAGTCAAAAACAAAAATACTAAGATCAAATAAATAAAAGAGCAGCTTACTGCCAGGCTTTGAGGGAGGAGGGGAGACCCATAGTCCTTTATAAATCTACTTTTAGATTAATTCTGGACAAAAAAAGACCAAGTTAGTTACTATAACTGGGTACCTAAAACATCTTAAAAACATGGTACAGACAAAAAAACTGCCTAAGTACAAACTCAAGCTGTCTGCCTGACAGTAAAAATCACAGAAAATGCATTAATGTTCAAAAACACCACTTCCAGTTGTTCCTTTCCTACATGACGTAAGACCATAGGAAAATACCCCTAATTGGTGTAACTATTTTTGAAATTCTAATTGTTTTGGAGCTGTAAAATAATTAAGGACTGTACTCTTCTAAGCCAAATGCCATTCTCATATTAATCCTACTACAAAATACTTTGCTTCATTCTGACAAATGCTGGCCTTCAATTTCAGTAATAGTTCGATCCAGTATTATCATGAAGGCAAAGAACTGAACCACAGAATTTTAATCACTCTTGGTGTTTTCCTACTACTAAACACTTCCTACAACTACTGTTGATTGATATGGCTCGATATTCTTATAATCTTAACTCATATTTTTAGACTGTATTTGTACTGTTTACAAAGTAGAAAGATAAATATTATAAAGTTGTTTCCTAGAAAAGCATTTTTCAGTTTTGGTGGAAGGAAGGCAGAGGAGGAAGGGGGAGCAAATGAACACTGAACAATACCCTGCAAGTAGAAAAAAATAAAGCTATAGAACAAACGCATAGGCCAGGTGCGGTGGCTCATGCCTGTAATCCTAGCACTCTAGGAGGACGAGGTGGGATGACTGCTTGAGCTCAAGAGTTCAAGACCAGCCTGAGTAAGAGCAAGACCCCGCTTCTACTAAAAATAGAAAAACAAGCCGGGCACCGTGGCACACACCTGTAGTCTCAGCTACTTGGGAGGCCGAGGCAGGAGGATCGCTTGAACCCAGGAGTTTGAGGTTGCTATGTGCTATGATGACGCCACTGCACTCCAGGCAGGGTGACAGAACAAGATTCTGTCTCAAAAAGAAAAAAAAAACCAAAAACGAACAAACCCTTAACATTCTTGTGTATCTTCAAAATTATGAAAATGGAAATGTCTGTACAGACTGACAATCGCCCAGATGCAATCAAAAGTTAAAGTATCCTGTGCATATTATATTTCCTCACCACAGGGTAACAATATGTAGAGTTACCAAAGTTTTATTTCTCAGGTAAGAAACTTTTGCATAGCAGAACACTTTTCATAATTACTGATTCCACATAGATTTGATCATGTTAAGGTACTGCCAAACTTGATGTGCTCCTCTCTAAATATATATAAAATATTTACTTTCTGTCTTTGGACTGTCATTTTCTTACTCTACCACATTCACTACTAGCACTAGAGTTTGGCTTTCTATGAATTATTTTTTTCACAAAGAAATTAAGTTGTTACCACAGCCCCAGAACTGGAGAACAAAGCTGAGTTATGAGGTAGATGCCAATGACTGGCTTAGTTAAGCAACTTGTTCCCACACACGCATGTCAGATTTGGATCATAACAAAATTATAAATTATTTTCTGTTAAACACATTTCTGGATCTGTTTTAAAAAGTCAAAACTTTGAACAGAAAAATCTATCAAGAACCTAGTGCTTTAGAAAGGATGGATAAACAAAAAATGTAATGCAAAAGAAATATAATCTGAAAACTTTGATCTAGTAGGGGACATTAAACAATTTATACCATACTTTCTCTTCTAATCTCTAAAAATACCCATTACAGATTATCAGTATTATAAATAGTGTTTATCTAAAAATTTCAAGCTTAAAAACCAGCATTTCAAATCCCTACAATTTCAAACTGTACATTAAAGAAATACTTGGTCTCCTGTTTATATTAGAGTTTATGTAAAATTCCTGGAAAATTTCCAGTATTGATTCAATATCAGTTTGGATGGGGCAAAATTAACCAAACTCACACTTAGAATTTCTGAGAGTCCTAAGAACTGGTATGTTCGTCCCAAGTATAAAATTGTCCTAAAATACAATTAGCAGAAGTAATAAATCTTAAGAATTTTTTTCCAAAAAACCCCCACAATCATTATTTTACAGTTTATGTAGAATTCAAGGTCAGAAAAGACTATACTAAAAATGGAAAATCTAAATTTAGTTTCAAATGATAATCCTTTCAAAAGGATTAGAATGTATACATAAATCGATCATTAAAAAGACATAAATTTATAGAAGCAGGGACTAAATAACTCATTTTATATAAAAGGTCATTAAATGTTTATAGCCCAACATGCAGTCTCCTGGAAAACGCTAGAAATCACATATAATTATTTTAATACCTCAAAAAATATCGGGATTGATCCAAAACAAAAGTACTTAAAACAGGATAATACTCGGATTTCTGCTCCTTAAAGTCTGTTCTTTAATTCTTCTTTCCAAAAGGTACCAACCTCTTGATCGCTATTAAGCATGACTTAAACTGGCAACTTTTCCAAAATAGTTTAGTAATTTATGTAACAGATGTTCAAGGAAAACTGCATGAATAAGATAAGCCAAGAAAAACATCCTGATGTCCACAACTAAATTATGACCTGTGGGAGGAAGAGACTATAAAACTATTTCCTCTTCCTTACAACTTCAGTGGTTAGCAATACCAAATAAAATAACCTATTTGATAGCAGCCCATTTTCAGTATTAAAATGGGCCTAGACCCCAGGAACTGTTCCAAAACACAAGGCCACACTAAAGAAAAATATTGCGCATTTATGTATTTTCATAAATTGCTTCATCTATTATGGCTATTTTATAAAAACAGAGTAATATGTGTATTATTGATCAATAATTTATTAAAGATTATTAGGGCCTGAATCTTATCTCTGGCATATACTAACTCTGATCCCTGGACAAATCAACCACTGCGTGCTTCAGTTTCCTCTCTGAAAGGTCTCTATGTACTACTATTACATAGATTAAATAAAATAATATGTATAAAGCATTTAGCACGTATAGTGTTCTGCTGTTATTTTTGGGTTGAAAATAATCAACCTAAACATGGCCCCTTATGAGTCAAACTGGCATAATACTTATTACTTACCCACATTTTATTCATCACAAAACTTTACAGTCATGATAACAAGTCACCTATCTGACCCGGTGCAGACACCAAAATTAAAATTTCAGGGAGAGAACTTAACAACAAGGCAAAAATGACTCTACTGCTTAAGAAATGGCTGAAGAATTGAAAATGAATATTACCAAAGGCAAGAATCTATGAATGCAAGTCACACCACAGAAAACTCCTAAAAACTGGTATGTTCCTCATTAGTATAAAATTATCCTAAAATATAACTAGCAGTAATAAATCTTAAGAATTTAAAAACACCCACAGAAAATCTTAAGAGTTCATATTTTGAAATTCATTCTCCTTAATAATCTGATGGACCACCAAATGTGAGCAAGGGTTTTATTTTATATTAAGTGGCAATTTCTCATTTAGTGGTAAGTCTGATAAAATAAGCAAAAAGTCTCTAACGTTTTTGGATTCACTAAAGTAACTCATTCACATCAACTACTGGAGTTGCATATCCCATAGCAAATTACACCAAAAATAAAGAATTTTAAATTATTAAAACATGAAGGGAAATTATCTAGCATGAAGCTTATATTTACAATTTAGGAATATAAAAAGCAGAATTCTGAGCTTTCAACATGCTGAAAATAAGGTCCATATAATTTACTCTGAGGTGTCTGGCTGAAAAAAGGGAGAAGGGCCATGATATTTAGTTTCAGTACTGTGTTTCCTCCACAAAACAAAAACCATTACACTAGGAAATGGCTGGATGACTGGGTCTTGATGGTTTATATGGAAGTGTTTCTGCTCCCTCTCTAGCATTGGTGCTGCTGCTATTACGACCTGGGCAGCAGATGACAGGCTTACAGAAAAGCTGTCTCGACATAGGCTAGTCCCATGACGCTAAGGAGTTATTTTCCAGAGAGGCACTCTGGCAGCAGTCAGATCGGAGGAGGTGTTTTATGACAAGCAAGAGGGAAGAATAAACTGTGTGGTTTAGGGAAGTAGGACGCAAAGTGGCTTCCAAATGTGGCTACAATGATACTTGGAACAATGTAAGCAACAAGCAGAAGACAGAGGCAGCTACCGCTAGAAAATTCCTTTCCTTCCATGGCCACAGAAAAAAAGCTCTCACAACACAAAATTGTGTGAATACTAACAATTATATAAGAACACGTGCATGTAAGCAAAGCCTGGAAGGACAATAAAAACCCACAGGAAAACAGTTGTATTAGGGCGGTGGTAAGTAGAGTGGGAGTGGGAGCTTTTGTTTGAAATTTTAAAAATATTTTCTATTTATACAGTGAAAAAAAAAATCAACCTTTTTAAAAAAAAGAAAAGGAAGGAAAAGAGAACTAAACTAGTGCTTGTATGAAAACTTCTCTCCAATTGCTAGGGAAGTGTCCCATGGCTGGGCTGATTTAATTCTGCTGGAGACCAGCCTCAGCTCCCCTGGCTCAGCAGTCTGTGTTCTATCAAGGCTCAGTCTGCACAGATAAAAGCAGGAAAGACAGCTTTGGGCAGAGGAAGAACTAGAAGGTAAGGGTGTCAAGTTGCTCCCTGCCCCTTAGCTAGATGCAGAACAATGCTGTTTCAACAGAAGACTATTCCCTAGGAATGCCAGCCCCAACTCAAAACTATTTCTCTGTTTCCAACTATTCCTCTGTTTCTTTTACCATGTTTCTCTATACTTTCAAGATTTTCATTTTTATTTTCTTCTAAAACAGCAGTCTAAATGGTGTTTTGTGGAAAATATTCTGGGAAATACAATATAGGTGCTATGTGAGAAAAGGATCCCAAGGGGAGGTTTGGAAAATGTTAAAAAAAAAAAAAAAAAAGGCAACTTTATTACTGCAACACTTCTCAGAGACTTAACTATTCTAATGTATACTGTGAATCTCCAAGAGGGATACTGTATACTTCTAAAACTTTTGAGACAAGTTACTGTTTTCCTGGAACATCTAAATGTCCGGAGAAACCCACTTTGGTATATGCTGCTATTCTTAAAAAACTACCCTTTTCTTCAAACTTCCAGAAATATTGTTAATTTATAATACTTTTCATCTCATCACCCTTGTTTTAGTATCTGTTATTTCTTATTTTCTACCTAATGGATAGCTTTTCCTTTAGTCTTTTATTTTTATGTTTTTAAACTCTTGTTGACTAGCTTTATCTTGCTTTGGATCTCATTTTTAAAAATCCTGGTTTTTACTGTTGATCTTAGTTTCCTACCTTGCTTATTTTAAAAAACATCTGTTTTACACTTTTTGTGCCTGTTTACACTGGAGTTAAAAAAAATTAAACTTTATTCCAATCCCTTCAAAATTCTCACTTATTTTTAGCTTTAAGTTTTAATTTTTAATCCTCATTGAATAACCTTATGTTAAACATCTTTCTTTTTCCTTCATATTTTACTTATTTTATAATGCATGACTGAACAAACAGCGAAACAGGGCAAAAAGCTCAGGGAAAGAGATGGCCTCTCTCCACCAACTCTTGCTCTCACACCAGCAGCTACCTCCTTGGGCCCCCTCCTGGAGAAGTAACATTTTTCATGTAAGCCAGTTAAATATGTATACGAGATACTCAAAAGAAATTAGCTTTATTGAGTCACAAGGAAAAGAGGATTGTTCTTACAAATCAGAGTTGCTTTTTAACAATGACATATTACTTTTTATGTATTATTTGAGAGGTAGCAACATGAATGCAGTTTTAATACTTTTCATCCTGAAAAATGATCTCAGGGCATATCATAAAGCTGGGCTGGTTACATGCAGTCATCGGGATATTTGGAGTCATCCACTTGGGGACCTTTTCCCTCAGTGTCTACCTCCCATTAATTTCCCAAACCTATTAATTCTGCATTAATAATAGAGGCATTTACCTCTAGCCTAGATTCCTACAAAAGCCATTGAACAGTTTCTCCATTTCTGGTGTATCATCTTTTTTTCTTTCATCTTTCAAACCATGACCATATTCATCTTTCTAATACTTAGTGTTGGCCATTAACATTAGTCCACCACAAATTCATCACCACCTTCCCGCAAACATCTTCCTTCTGCTGTATCAGTGGACAAGTACCATCCTGGGTAATGGTTTGAGCCATCACTGTTAATTACTTCTCTGTCTTCCTCCCCGATTCAGCATCCAGTCTACTCCCAGGTCTCTTGAATTCTTTGCCTAAGTATCTCTCAAATATGTCTGTATGCTTCTCCCCTTACCCACACCAACACTGCCTTAGTTCAGGGTCACCACAATTTTTCACCGTGTTACCAAACAGCCTTGTCACCAGTCTCTCTGCTTCTACTCATCTCCTACCAGGCTAGAGCCAAAGGGAGCTCTTGCTAAAATACAAATCCCACCCAACTGAGTCACAATTTTAAATTCAGCAAAGGCTCCCTTATTGCCTTCAAGATGAAATCCAAATTCCTTAACATGACATAAAAGATCCTTAATGTGAGATATCAGTTTACTTCTTCAGTCCCATCAGTGTGCCATTCTCACCTCTAGGTCTTGTGCACAGGCCGTTCGTTCTGTCCTTGCTCCCCAGCTAATTCCACCTCATCATCAAGTTTTATCTTGAATGCCACTACCTCTGAGAAATCTTCCTTTAACTCCCAAAGCAGTTGGAGATCTGCGTACATGTTCTTCATAGCGCCCTGTGCTTTCTACTATCTTGAACTCAAACTAAAACCAGTGTATTATAACACACGTTTGTTTACTTGCCTTTCTCCCCCTCTGGACTGAATACACCTAGAGGTCACAAAATATCTTGCTAACTTAAAGATCCCCAGCACCTGAAATAGGCTTGGTAACCGTAGGTGTTTAATAAATATTTATTAAGTAACTGAACAAAAGGACTAAAATTCTTAAATAGCTTCCTTCTTAAATAGCTTCTTTAGGACTAAAAATAGTTCTAATTGAACTGGTGATCAGAAGAACCTGCATGATCTGGCCTCAACCTATCTATCTAGCCTTTCTCCCATTACTTCTGTTTCATTTCCTTTATGGAATAATTATGCTGCTTTACTAGCTGATTAGCATTACTGAATCACCAACGTATCCTGTACTTTCTTATCACAGTGACTGTGTGCTCCTGGAATCCTCACCCCACCTTTCGAATCTAGTTTTTTTTTTTTTCTTTTTTTGAGACAGAGTCTCATGTGTTGCCCAGGCTAGAGTGCCGTGGCGTCATCCTAGTTCACAGAAACCTCAAACTCCTGGGCTCAAGCAATCCTCCTGCCTCAGCCTCCCCAGTAGCTGGGACTACAGGCATGCGCCACCATGCCCGGCTAATTTTTTCTATATATTTTTAGTTGTCCAATTAATTTCTTTCTTAGTAGAGACAGGGTCTCGCTCTTGCTCAGGCTGGTTTCGAACTCCTGAGCTCAAACAATCCGCCCTCCTCGGCCTCCCAGAGAGCTAGGATTACAGGCGTGAGCCACCGCGCCCAGCCTCAAATCTAGTTTTTAAGAAAGATGCAAAAATGAAGCCTTCTTGTTCTTTCCAACCCATAATCTCCCCTTCCTATGATCCAATCTAACATTACATTTATAACTCTTGTGTATTATATTCTTCCTGTACAATGGCTATGTATGAAATTCCCTTAATACATTCCAAGTTTTAAAAAAGCAAGTTGAGTGATCCTCCTTATTTGTGGACTCCATATTTGCAAATTTGCCTACTTACTAAAATGCATTTGTAACCCCAAAATCAATATTCATGATGCTTTCATGGTCATTCATGGACACATACAGAGGAGCATCCATCATACACATTAACAGCAGAGGTCAAACAAGGTGACACTCTGCCTTCTTGCTTCAGTGCTCATACTATAAACAAGTGTACTTTCTGCAGTTTGTTTAGTATAATGCTCTTCTCATTTTTGTGCTTTACATTGGCAATTTTGCTGTATACAATGACCCTCAACCAAGCATAATGTTTAAGTGCTATCCCGTGTGTTCCTAAGCTCAAGAAGGTTATAATGTGCCTTACAGAGAAAATATTAAATATGAGTTAGGTAAACTTTGTTCAGGCATGAGCTATAGTGCTGCTGACAGTGAGTTCAATGTTAATGAATCAACAACATATATTTATATATATTAAATAAGATGTCTTTAAATAAAAACACACATAAAATAAAGTTATTATTGACTGGCTGAAGAAAATGTGACCAGAGGTTCACAGGAACCTAACCCTGTGTTTTCCCCTAGGTACAATGGTTTGCTTTGCTACTTCTGGGTTCATGGTGACTTTTAAAAATATAACTTCTTCAAATAACACGAAGTAACCATATCCCATGCAGTTTTGTTTCCCTCTCAGTGCCTAACAATGAATGCCTCACATAAAATGGGTACTTAAAACTGACTAGTGAATATATAAATGAAATCTATGGTATCTTGAGAACAGAGGAGGATGAAAGGGAGCTTGAGACCAAAATATGAAAAGGAAGGACTAAAATAAATGCCTCCTACCAAACAAACACACACAGAGAATGACATAATAAACATTATCCTCACAAAAAAAAATTTTTTTAAGGCTATGATGTTGTTTCAATCCCAGGTCTTTCGGGGACATGGCTAAAAAGATATATTAATTTACTATTTCAGCCTAGGCAATAGCAAGACCCTGTGTCTCTACAAAAAATAAAAAATTAGGTGGGCATGATGGCACTCCCCTGTAGTCCCAGCTACTCGGGAGGCTGAGGCAGGAGGGTCGCTTGAGCCCAGAAGTTGGAGGCTGCAGTGAGCTGTGATGATGCTACTGCACTGCAGCCTGAGTGATAGAGCGAGACCCTGTCCCAAAAGATAAAAATTTACTGTCTTCCCTAAAATTAACTCACTGAACCCTAGCCAAGACTTAAAAGGTTAAGATAACTTGGCATAAGACTTCTGTGTCCCGCAGAAAGATTTTAAGAACTAAATATGAAATCTAAGGTTAAAAAAATACATCAAAAATATTAAACTTCCTCCTACTCATGTTCACTGTCAACTATGGATTTGGAAGCCAGCACGGATTTCACTTCTATACATGGAGTAATTCTTTTATATAAGCAATTTTCACTTTACATGGCATGTTAACTGAAACTTGTACATATTGGAACTGTGTCCTTGCTTTGCACAATCTGTTATCACAGAAGAACTGTGCAAAGCCAAGACTGCCTGTATAGCAGTATATCTTGTGTGTTCCCTCTAAAGTAGGGCAAATAGCAGAAGCAAATGAACACATTTTATCCCATACTTCACATTGTATTCCAGCAATATTTGTTTGTTTACTGGCTTTTAACCATATAACTCTAATGGGCCAGGCATTGTCCTAAGCCATTGACATACAATTCACTTAATCTAGCAATTCATGAGGATACTGTTATTATCTTCATTTTACAGATGAGAAAACTAAGGCACAAAGAGGTTAAGTATCTCACTCAAGGTCATACAACCATTAAGTGATGTGCTCAGTTTTGAACCCAGGCAGTCTGACCCCAAAGATGAAGGTCCAGAGATCACGCTCTTAATTGCTATGTTATAATCATGATTTCAACCACTATCCCCTTCTACCTGTTCTCCCCTCCCATCCATTATCCAACTCAGCACCAAGAATAAGGTATATTAATGGGACCATTTCACTTTCTTATCAAAATTCCTCACCAGCTTCTTAAGACACTTAGAATAAATCCAAACTCCATGTAATGGCTTACAACCCCTGAAACGACCTCTCTTCTTCCATGCCCCTCCTTACCACACTGCTCTCCCACTTTCTCACCAGCCCTTTCCCTACTCAGAACCCTTGTTCATTCCAGAATATCCTCTCCCTGGAACACTCTTTACTCTCTGCACTCTACTTTTCAGTCTTAATGTAGATGCCATACCCTCAGAAAGGCCTCTTCTGGCCACCACCCTATTTATAGCTCCATTCATTATTTTCTACTTTAGCCTCTTTTCTTCAAAACACAGAATGTATCATTATTTTATTTGTTCTTTTTAATTACCTCTTTCCACCAAAACTTGTTTACAGCTGTATATCAAGTACTTACAAGAGTCGCAGATGATCAATAAATACGCATTAAGTTAATAGCCAGGTTATCCAGTGGTTTCGTATTACTGCTTGTTACAACACCTTGTTCCCCTTGGGATACGGGTATCCAACCTGAGATGCACACCTATAATGTAACTCTCCTTTATCAAAGATTATATAAGCAGTAAGAACATACTTTAACTAATTCACTAAAAGATGTTTATCATCATATATTCTAAAAACTCATACTTGAGAAATGTTATCAGTCTAAAGAAATGTCAATTATGTGTTATTTTCAAATTACTCCTTATAAATCTCAAGAAGGCTAAGGAATATTAATTACATTAAATTCAAAACCGTGTTGCATTTCCAACAAATTTCTCAAGCTTTTTTATGCTTAATGTTCAAATTAAGAACTTGTATTTGTTTTATTTAAAATTGTGTAATTTTTCAGCTTCTTTATATAAGTTATTTTTAATTGCTGGAAAAATGCCACTTTCAACATATGGCCAGTTTTTTTCCAATTTAGGTCAAAAGGATTTCATATTCCAAATGAATTATATACTGACTTTTAGAGTAAAGCCTGCATAAATCCACACTAAAGATATACATCCTAAGATTATCTACAAATCCCAGCTTCTTGGGAGGATCCAGGGGAAGGATCACTTGAGCCCAGGAGTTCAAGACCAGCGTGGGCAACATGGCAAGACCCTATCTCAATTTTTTTTAAAAGCGATTATCCACAGATAAATGAATCCTCAATACTTATTTCTACACATTTTGAACACATAGGTATTTCACACTTCTGTATGCTAAATTAAGTGCCAACATCTACCATTCTAATTAGAATAGTACTGCCATAATTAAGACTCTTACTCAGTAATCAGCTACTAATATAAACAATTCAAATGCCAAAGGGAGGTGCATTATAACAGAAGTATGAATTACAGGTGGAAGGCTATAATGGGAAATACCATTAGGAAGTATACATTCTATGGGAGCATTTTTTTTCCTTTTTTTTTTTTTTAATTTCAGCATATTATGGGGGTACAGATGTTTAGGTTACGTATGTTGCCCTTCCCCCCCTCTAAGTCCGAGTTTCAAATATGTCCATTCTTCGGGTGGTGCGCACTGCACTCTTTGTGTATTCATATACCTGTTCCCTCCCCCTCCCCCCTCCTCCCCCCGCCCAACATCCAATAAATGTTATTCTTATATGTGCACTTACGTGTTGATCGGTTAGTACCAATTTGATGGTAAGTACATGTGGTGCTTGTCTTTCCATTCTTGGGATATCTCACTTAGTAGAATGCGTTCCAGCTCTATTCAGGAGTATACAAGAGGTGCTATATCACCATTGTTTCTTAAAGCTGAATAGTACTCCATGGTATATATATACTACATTTTATTAATCCACTCATGTATTGATGGACATCTGGGTTGTTTCCACATCTTTGCAATTGTGAATTGTGCTGCTATAAACATTCGGGTGCAGGTGTCTTTCTTATACAGTATCATTTGGTCTTTTGGGTAGATGCTATGGGAGCATTTTATTGACATAATCAGAATAATTATCTACACTTGTCTAGCATATGTTTTAATTTTTGTCTGTTCATACTTAATTGATTTAAGAAAAGCAAATTACATTGCTGGACATAGGGAAAATAGAACAGAAATATAGCATTCTTTAAAAATCTTATTCTCTTAAGATTTAAAAATATGAAAACAAAACTTAAACCTTAGTTATCCAAAAGAAAAATACCATCACCATACTTACAAAGAGCTCTGTCTCGCCTGCCAACTCTTTGAACTACAGATGATCTTGTGTACTAAGAAGTTTTGGCAATGTCATAATTATGACAAAACTCTGTGTATCTCTCTCTCTCTCTCTCTCTCTCTATATATATATATATATACATATACATATATATATGTAAAATTAGCTATATCATCTCCATTTTAAAAATCTGCTTTACCACTAAATGGAACCAAAACCACGGGTCCTTGGAGAAATGGCTGATTCCAGGGCTGAAGGAGTGAAAATACAGGATAAGCCTGAAACATCTTGTGCCAGAAACTGAGAAAGTGTTCAAAAGAAAAAGAAGGTAGAGCATGTCAAAAACACACAGGCTGGCTTTACTGGGCTCTCACTGACCAAATCTGTAGACAATTTGAGTATCAAAATAATTAAAGGCAGTAATGGATTACAACCCATTGAATAAAATGAAAATTCATGCAGGAAGGGAGAGAAGACAACAATGAGGCCTCCTGTTTACAGTAAACTGATAAATTGGAGAGAATGGTGGAGTTGGGGGTGGGAATCATCATTTTGCAATCATAGTAAAGAATGGTTCAAACAAGAAGCATCAGCTGATGCTAAATCTAGAGGGGACAGTTTGATGACGAGAGGTCTCAGAGTGTCGCCTCACAGATTGCTTATTAGTTGCAATGAGAAAACCAGTAACTACATGGTAGAGAAACCAAACCTCTTGACCTAGTTAGTGATTAAAATTAACATCTCCAATTAGAGGCACATTGACACTGTGTCCTCCTGAAAAAGGACACAGAATCACTTAATGCAGTATTCCAGTTTGGAATATACAACCTGAGGAAACATCAGCTAAACCCAAATTGAGGAACATTCCATAAAACACTGGCTTGTAGTTTTCAAAAATGCCTATATAACGAAAGAAAAAAAAAGGTTAAGGGACTCTTCATTAAAGGAGACTAAAGAGTCATGGCAATTGAATGCAACACATAATCCTGGACAGAATCCTGTACTGGAGTGGACAACTGACAAAATTAGAATGTAGACTACAGAGAGATAAAACTACTTGTTTCAGTGTTAAATTTTTTGAGTCTGGTAACTATATTAAGGCTATGTAAGAAAATAATCTTCGTTCTTAGGAAATGCACATTGGAGTACTGAAGTAAAAGGGGCAGGATGTGTGTAACCTACTTTCAAATGGATCAGAGAATGTGTGTGTGTGTGTACAGAAAAAGATGGGCCTGTGCGGAAGAAGAATGACAAGCAAATATGGCAAAATCTTAAAAATTGGTGAATCTGGTTCAAGGGTATACAAGTATTGTCTTTATTATTCTTAAAACTTTAATTTCAAAATAGAAAGTTATTTAAAAATCCGTCTCATAGCACAACACTGTGAATGTACTAAATGCTACTGAACTGAACACCATAAAACGGTTAATTTTATGTAATGTGATTTTCATCTCAATACAAAATGTATTTTTTAAAAATCTGCCTCAATAAGTAACATACATAACTTGGAACAAAGTCAAACTTCATGAAAAGGATTGGATGGTATTTCTTTTCATTTTGAACTGTCATTTTCTTGATTTTACAATTTGAAGAACATTTATTCAGAGTTGAACTAGGCAGTAGCTACCTCTCAAGTGCAATCACTCTTCCATTAAAGCATTGAAGAGTTAAGAGGCAGCATGAGCATTATGCTTTTAGATACACAATAAGTTTTAACATAAAGGAAAGTTTACCACAGTTAAAACATACTTATTTTAAAATTTAGGCTTTCCTGATTTTTATAATTAACATCATCTTATTTGATAGTTAAGTTGTAATAAAATGAACAATCTGTATTATGTAAGTTAAGCAAATTTTATTTTTGGGGGATACCCACTACCACCTACCCTCCTAAAACCATGTTAGTCAAGCAGTCTTAAGTATTTATGAGTAAAAAATCTTAAGTCGTTTTACTCAACGAATAAATAGGCCAACAACACCCTCCAGGAAAATTAAAATTTGCAAAGTTCTTATGATTATTCTAATTAATAACCAAAGTTAATAAAAGGCAGCAAAATGTTATATTTAGATACAATGGTAACAGAATATCTATGACTCTAAATAACTGAAATACCCATCCTGTCCCCACTTGTTAGAAAAATTTTTAGTCAAATATTTAGCATAAAATATTTACTTGAAAGTTGCTTTTTTGCAAGCACTAGTCATTCCAAATTCAACTGTATATCCTGTGGTACACATTATCAATTCAAGCGAAGTTCCTCAAACGCAATTTCTAATATATTTTAAAAACCTAAGCTCCCAAGGTGAATTTTTTTAAAAGTGCAGGAGTATTATTTCTATTCAATAATTCATAACCAAAACCAAAACACTCCTATATTCTGTACTTTAAGCACCTTCACACTCACATTGTTTTGTGTATAAGTTTAAGTGAAATATTCTTTCCTTTTGCTGGCAGCTGCTTAAGACCACTTGCACAGGTTATTTGCTTTTTAGTAGACTGATTTTGTTTTAAAAAAGAAAAGACAGAAGGGTGTTTTTCTTGCCAAGAGGTATCATATGTTAGACTGGTTTCACAAGATGATCAAATATACAAGGTATTCAAAAATTAGTACAGTATAAAAGAGTTTTATTTGCATTATAGATTCCAATTCCATTAATAGTTTTCACAGGTATGATAAAATAGCCACTAAAATAATTTTAACAGTAAAAATTTTACTATTAAAGGGATTTAACATTTTATAAAAATATATTAGCCAACTTTTAAACTATTAATTAGAACTAAACTAAAAAAATCATCTTTGTTCATCTATAACTTTTAACTTTTGAGTTACAACTTTTGAAGCTATCTCACAAAGACAAAACTAAAGTAAAGAAACAAAAGTAAAAAAACAAGAATGTATTGATCACAATGTTAAACATCTTCATAATATGTTAGCTCACTTAATTCTCTTAACAGTCCTAGAAGGTAGACCTGACCCTCCTTTTATATGGCAGCACTAGAGGAAGTATCCTGACTCATGTCTTCCTTCCAATTACCCTTCCTCCTCATCATTTAAAAATAAAACAGAAACTCAAAGAAATTTGATCAACTTTGGCACACTCACAATCAGTTATCTTTTTAAATAGGTGGTATTCTATTTAAAACACTCTATTAAGGTAATTTTACCAAATGTATTATCTTATTCCTTCAGGAGAAAAATCTAAAACAAAGTACTAAGTTAACCTTTTAAAAAAAGGCATAAAACCTTCTAAGAGAATGACAAAATGAGACACCCTACACTGGCACAATATGTGAAAATTACATCTTTGTATACAAAAAAGCTTGATATTGTACAATTTTATTATATCACTTATAAATTTTTTCATTTCAACCTGATTAAGTTCAGATGTACTGCCAAATACAAACACTAATTGAAAGTATGTAACTCTAAAAAATCCAGTCAACAAAATGATAAAATGAGAAATCCTGCACCTCAGAAATGATTAAGTTGGTAAGACCACTTCTTTGTAAACTCAAATACTTGATATTTTGTTTAAATTAAGTATAGGCTATAGTTTTTTCATTTTCACAAGTAATTAACCTTAGATGCTTTACCAAATCCCAAAAACAAGACTCAACTTTTCTGACATGAAGGAAACTGTTTCTAGAACCTAACTACTGAAATTTTGATAACTACTGAAATTTTGAAAATTTTTATAATTTATTTCCCCTCAGATTCTCAAAAAAAGGAACATTTAGATTTCAAATGATTTAATTTGGACCATTTGATTAGGGTAGAATAGGGACCTTCTTTCTTTTGCAATAAAATTAGCTTCTAAGAAAGTATTCAGTGATGTCATTCTGTGCTTAGAACCCTTTGGGAGTGAGCTGTCAGTGAGTCTACAACATTTGATCTGTGCTTCCGTTTTTTCACTCCATGTTTGATATCTTATTTGTCCTCACCTTCCTCTCAGCAAGTATACATTTTTTAATACCAGGATCTAGCTCCTTCATAATGCTTTTGCTCAGCCGTAATTTTCTTTTTCATTCTCTGAATTCCTATAGTATTTACAGTATCCAAATTTGGATATCATACCATCTTGTATCATTCTCTACTTCTTTTTCATGTGCTTTTCATATGCATTTGCTTCATAAAACTATAAGCTGCCCACCAGAACCCTAAGGTCTGTCTCATGGCTTATAGTACTCTACAGGGCCTCATGCTAGGTATTTAATAAGCACTCATTGAAGGACCCTTACAGGATACAACTAAGATTAGTAAAGGTATCAATAATGTAGTTTAAGTTATTATATAACATTTAAATATTTATAACTTATGTCGAAAATATAGTACTTGGATAGGTACATAAGGGACTAAGGAAAATTAGTCCTAAATGATCCATTTTAAACATTTAAAAAATTGGGGCCGGGCGTGGTGGCTCACGCCTGTAATCCTAGCACTCTGGGAGGCCGAGGCGGGCGGATTGTTTGAGCTCAGGAGTTCGAAACCAGCCTGAGCAAGAGCGAGACCCCGTCTCTACTAAAAATACAAAGAAATTAATCGGACAACTAAAAATATAGAGAAAAAATTAGCCAGGCATGGTGGCGCATGCCTGTAGGCCCAGCTACTTGGGAGGCTGAGGCAGAAGGATTGCTTGAGCCCAGGAGTTTGAGGTTGCTGTGAGCTAGGCTGACACCACGGCACTCTAGCCCGGGCAACACAGTGAGACTCTGTCTCAAAAAAAAAAAAAATTGGAAAAGTTGTAAATAAATCACAGATTAACATGACATATCAAAATGACTACAACATATGGATCACAGGATTATAAAACTTTTAAAAGCTGTAAAAGTTGGTTACAGAGGACCACTGATTCTTTGTTTTTGTTTTGAGACAGGGTCTTGTTCTGTCATCCAGGCTAGAATGCAGAGTGGTCTCATCATAGCTAACTGTAACCTCATATTTGTGGGCTCAAGTGATCCTCCTGTCTCAGCCTCCCAAGTAGCGGGGACTATAGGCACATGCCACCATGCCTGGCTAATTTTTCTATTTTTTTGTAGAGATGGGTTCTCACTCTTGCTCAGGCTGGTCTTGAACTCCTGGCCTCAAGCAATCTTCCCTTCTCTGCCTCCCAAAGTGCTAGGATTACAGGCATGAGCCACCCCATCCACCCTTCAAGGACCACTGATTGTGAAGCATCAATCTCATCAAGCTCATGAATGTTACAACATTTTTAGGGTTGATTACAGAGAGCGTCTTTGTAACAGTAGCAAAAATTTCCATTTCACCTATGGAAACATCTGTTTGCTTCCCTTTCATTGAGGGTCATCCAATTTACAGACATTTTCTGAGTACTGTAAGAGATCAGAAAAACTTCTTCTATGATAGGTACCTATGCGGGGGGGAAAAAGGAATAAACATTCTCACTGCATTTGGTTCAGAATCTTAAGTACCATGAATTTTTTCCAAGTAATTTTTTATTTGCATAAGGTATATACTAGCAATTCAACTTTATGATAGTGAAATACAGGCACATTTCAATTTACTGTACTTTGCTTTACTGTGCTTTGCAGATACTGCATTTTTTTTTTTTTAAACAAATTAAAGGTTTGTAGCAACTCTGACTGGGCAAGTCTATCGGTGCCATTTTTCCAACAGCATGTGTTCCCTTCATGTCTCTGTGTCACATTTTGGTAATTGTCGCAATATCTCAAACTTTTTCATTATTATTATATTGGTTAAGGTTATCTGTGATCAGATATCTTTGATGTTACTACTGCAGTTGTTTTGGGGTACCACGAACCAGGCCAGTATAAGAAAACAAACTTAACAGATAAATGTTGTGATTCTGACTGCTCCACTGATCAGCCATTCCCCCATCTCTGTCCCTCTCCTCAGGCCTCCCTATTCCCTGAGACACAATATTGAAATTAAGCTAATTAATAACCCTACAGTGGCCTCTAAGTGTTCAAATGTAAGGAGTTGCACATCTCTTACTTTAAATCAGCAGCCAGAAATGATAAAACTTAGCAAGGAAGGCATGAAAGCTGGGCCTCTTGCCAGTTAGCCAAGTTGTAAATGGAAAGGAAAAGTTCTAGAAGGAAATTAAAGGTGCTACTCCAGTGAACACACAAATTATAAGAAAGCAAAACAGCCTTATTGCTAATATAGGGAAAGTTTGAGTGGTCTGGACAGAACACCAAACTAGATACAACAATTCCCAAAAGCCAAACCCTAATCCACAAGACACTAACTCTTCTCAATTCTATGAAGGGCGAGAGAGGTGAGGAAGCTGCAGAAGAAAAGTTTGAAGCTAGCAGAGCTTAGTTCATGAGGTTTAAGAAAAGATGCCATCTCCATAACATAAAAGTTCAAAGTAAAGTGGCCAAGTGCTGATATAGAAGCTGAAGCAAGTCACCCAAGAGATCTAGCTAAGATAATTGATGATGGTGACTACACCAAACAACAGATTATTAATGTAGGTGGAACAAGCCTTCTTTTGGAAGAAGATGTCATCTAGGACTTTCATAGCTAGAGAGAAGTCAATGCCTGGCTTCAATGCTTCAATGCTTCAAATTCAAAGCACAGGCTGACTCTCTTGTTAGGGACTAATGTAGATGGTAACTTTAAGTTAAAGTTAATGCTTACTTATTGTACCGAAAATCTCAAGGCCCTTAAGAATTATGTTAAATCAACTCTGCCTATGCTCTATAAATGGAACAAAACCTAGATGACACCACATTTGTTTATAGCATGATTTATTAAATATTTTAAGCCTAGGGTGGAGATCTACTGCTCAGAAAAAGAGATTTCTTTCAAAATACTACTGCTCATTGATAATGAATCACTCAAGAGTGCTAATGGAGACATAGAAGGAGATTAATGCTGTTTTCATGGCTGCTAAAATCCATTCTGCAGTCCATGGATCCAGGAGTTATTTTGACTTTCAAGTCTTATTAAGAAATACATTCTGTGAGGCTACAGCTGCCACAGATAGTGATTCCTTTGATAGATCTGGGCAAAGTAAATTGGAAATCTTCTGGAAAGGATTCACTTTACTAGATGCCATTAAGAACACCCGTAATTCATGGGAAGAGGTCAAAATATCACTAACAGGAGTTTGGAAGAAGCTGATTCTAATCCTCATTAATGACTTTGAGGGGTTGAAGACTTCAAGGGAAGAAGTGACTGCAGATGCGGTGGAAATGGCAAGGTAACTAGAATTGCGAAGATATGACAGAATTGCTGCGATCTCGAAACTTGAATGAAAAGTTGCTTCTTCTGGATGAGGAAAGAAAGTAGTTTCTTGAGATAAAATCTACTCCTAGTGAAGATGCTGTCAACACTGTTGAAATGACAACAAAGGATTTAGAATATTACATAAACTTAGTTGATAAAGCAGCAGCAGGGCTTGGGAGGACTGACTCCAATTTTGAAGTAAGTTCTACTGTATGTAAAATGCTATCAAACAGCATTGCATGCTACAGAGAAATCTTTCGTGAAAGGAAGAGTTCAATCAATGTGGTAAACTTCATTGCTATCTTATTTTAAGAAATTGTCACAGCCACTCCAATCTTCAATAACCACAACCCCGATCAGTCAAGCAGCCATCAACATGGAGTCAGGACCCTCCACCAGCAAAAAGATTATGACTTGCTAAAGGTCAAGATAATTGTTAGCAGTTTTTAGCCATATTTTAAAATTAAGATATGCACCTTTTTTTAATACATAACACTACTACAAACTTAACAGACTACAGTACAACTTTTACATGCACTGGGAAACCAAAAAATTGGTGTGACTCTCTTTATTGCAATATCCATTTTATTGCAGTGGTCTAGAACTGAAACTGCAATACCTCCAATGCCTGTTTAACAACTTTTTGTTTAAATAATGTCTTGCAAAAGATTGGCAAAAACTGTTAAATATATAGTCTGAGAGTAGATCATCTAGATTAAAATCTAGACTATTTTCCAGATGCATTTCCTGCGGCAAGTTCTTAGATTTCTCTGTACTCAGTTTCCTCATCAGAAAATTGAGGATAGTAACAGTGCTATTACCATTGTTCTTGGCACATAGCAAATACTCAATAACTATTAGCTTTTACGATTAGAAATATCTGGATGTAAAGGATATACTCTGTAATGAATATCAACTCACCAAATCTAACATTCATTCAAAAATATTTATTGAGCACCTACTATAAATCATAACTGTTCTAGACGTTACTAACAACAGCAGCAGTAAACAAAACAAAGTCCCTGCTCTCAAGGAACTTACATATCAGAGGTAACAGAAGAATACATGTAAACAGAGGAAGACAGGCACAGGGAAGAAGAGTGATGTGCATGAGTACATGCTATGTAATATATGCAGTCACTGATCAGAACACGGACTGAGAGAGAATGGTAGGAGATGAAGAGCCAATCATGTACAGGCAGGTAAGCAGTGAGAAGCCACTGGCGGTGGGGGCTTCTGAGCCAATCTGATTTAGTATTGTTAAAGAATCGCTCTTGCTGCTATGTGGAGAGTAGATTATATGGTTAAACATTTGATACGGTCTCATGAGAGATGAGCCACACTTCAAAAGCCCATTCAGTACCAAATTTATAACTATAAACCAACCACATCAAACTATATATTTAACCATGGTAGTTCAACTGCATATTAAAACACATAGTTTAATTCATACAACCTTAAGCCTCTTTAAAAAATGACAAATGAAGAACACGAGAAAAATTAATATGAAAAGGCTAAGTATGCTTATTTGCATTGTTCTTTAATGATTTACTAGAAATGCATGAAAACAAATGGCAAGAAAACAAGAAACTGAATTTTCAATGCGTATCTTTTTCCCATTATAAAAATATAAGCTATCTGATTGAGAATTCTTGAGTGACACATTTCACAAGCATGTATGCACATTTACCACATAATGGTGAGTTTGTGCAAAAGTTATAAAGAAAACTATTTATATTAGAACTATGCGGAACTTAAATACTGTCGTAAGAATTGAGAAACTGAACAAAATTCATGTCAAAAATATTCTAAAATAATTGGCTAAGTAGATTTCTATTTTTCTTATTTTTTATTTTTCAGAGATGAGGTCTTACTACGTTGCCTAGGCTGGCCTCAAACTCCTGGGTTCAAGCAATCCTCCCTCCCACCTCAGCCTCCCAAATAGCTGAGACTACAGGCACCAGACTTTTCTTAAGTGAAGTACAAAGTATGTATGTCTATTACTGCACATTAAAAAAATCACTCATATTTAATAATTCATTAGCCAAACCTATCCATGTCATAAATAGCTATACATTGGCTTCAACATGAGAATATGTTATGTTCCTTTACCTATATTTAATTTGCAGGCAAAAGGGCCCTGGTAAGCCAAAAGAATTTCTTGCCAATTTGGAAGAATGGGCTAGGTAACTGGAAAGCCCTTTCTGTAATGTGCTTTCATTGTACATCCTGCTCATGTATTGTCAGAGACCATGAATTTGGTATTGCATATTTCAGTGGATTCTTTTCCTTGATATTGTTCAGTCTCTTAAGGATAAACTGCCAGCTTCAATTTGCATTCATAAAATAAATCTTTTTATGTTTTAGAAGAAATGTTTTACATGAGCAGTTACTTTAAAATCCTGAGAAAATACAAAACAAGCTGAACAAAATATTAAGAACTGGCAGATGGAAATAGCAATATGTCTTTCCAAAGACTTTATTCCTCAACGTGTCTTTCAAAAGAGTATTTCTGCAATATGCTTTATAATATTAAAGTAGAAGCCATTTATGATTTGGTAAAAATAATACAAGGCACAAACAAAAGAGATATTTAAATGAGTTTTCCTATATGTAGGCTGTCTGTTCGGCTTTAGAGTTTTAGGAGAGAGTGCCCACTGAAAATGAGTTCATGGATGAAGACACGGTTCTTACATACTTGTAAATTATCTGGTCTGACAACAATATATTTTCTCAAACATTGTATTCCTTTGATTTTTCTAGTGTTAGATTTTGTACATAACAGTAATAGTAAGAGATGTTTCAAAGTTTATTGTATGTCAAGTACTATACCGTTTCACACTTAATCCTCCAGACCATGCAAAATAAATATTATTGTCTCCATTTTATAGACAGGGAAATTCGGAGACACACTGTAATGCCCAAGACCACTGTTTCTCAGTAGTGGACCTAAGATTTCAATCCAGTTCTCATTGTTGAACCAATTTTCCAGATCCATTAAATACCACCTGGAGGTGCCTAAGTAGAGTGGAAAAGTATATGACAAGCAAATTACTATAAAAATGCAAAGATGGACAAACACATAATTAGGCTAAACAAGCAAAGCTCATATATGAAGTGACACCTTAAAAAAAAATCAAGGAATAAACAGTAAAATATGTTGTTTCAGAAGGCAATTGTTCCAGAAGGTAAATCCGGCTACAGCTGAGACTAGAAGGAGTTCATCTTTGTATATAAGAACCATGAAGAGTACTAAAAATGTACTTTGAATCTGTGACATAGTCTTGCTCTCCAAGACTGGAATTTGAATTTGATTAAGTGACTAGATATAATTATCACTTTACAGGAAATGCAGAGAATAGAAGAACAATTAAATAACACCATAGGGATGTAATTAGTAAAATCCAGATTGAAAGAAATGCAAATAACCCAGTTTCTTCAACAAATAAACTGTGAGGGGGAAGAAAAGAGAGGACAGAGGTTGAACCTATAGATTAAGGGAATCAAGAGATGTATCAGTCAGAAATATCAAAAAGGAATTACGAGGCAAGTGAGAAAGGAATAGTGACTGGACATTTAATATCAAGCAATTACCTTTTATTTATGGTATAATAATGGTATTGTGGTTATGGTCAAAAAAGATGACTCCTTACCTTTTAGAGATTGATATGTTTAATAGATGAAATGATAGGTTTCTGGGATTTACTTCAAAATATGGAATGGGGGTGGTAGTTGGGAATACGGCTCACACAAGATTAGCTAAATTGTTGAAGCTGGGTCATGTGTCCACAGAAATTCATTAGAATAGTCCATCCATTTCTGGATATATTTAAAATGTTGCATAATAAAAACTAAAAAAATAAGTTCCACCTAGATGGTAGATCTAACTATGAAAAGTAAAATAACAAAGCTTCCAGAAGATTAAAATAGTTAGGAACCTATATGCTTTCTTTTCTCTTAAAGGAAATATTAAATAAACATTGGAAATGAGTAAGAAAATAATACAGGAGTACAGAAAAAGATTCAACAGTGGAGCCGGACTGTAAAAAAATTAAAAGTACTAGTAAGTGGTACTTAAAATAAAAAAGGCTAAGTACTTTTAGTGGCCATATCAGTAAACAGATGAAATACTACTTGTAAACTAATACTAAAGGGCACAGGAAAACATAAGAGGCAGCTAAGTGCTTTTTAAAAGCACCTTGACAGTAGTACTAAACAGAATAATTTAAACTACAGAAAACCACCATTAAGAAATGTTGGCAGAAGATAAATTAAACTCATCTTTCTTTGGAATTAAATTCTTAATATCTACTTGTGTCCAGTTACTAGAAAAGAAGAAGGATAATTAATTCCTTGTTTCAGTAATAACAATTACATACAACTGGTTCAGAGAAAAGCTGATATGGGAAGATTAGAAGCTGACAATTATCTTTGCTTTCAAGTTCCAAGAAGCAAACTGAACAGAGATTTACTTGTAAGATAAGGAAAATAAGGGGAAAGACATCTGAGGAGTGAAAGAAAAGTAAAATCAATAATAAGTTCAAGGTGTGGCATACTTAAAGTAGCAAGGTTCTTAAAGGCACCTATTATATTTTTCGAGTTCAGAAAATAGAGTACTAATCCAATAAATAAATGTGTTACCTGTTGAAATAACTGAGCGTGTTATTCTCTATAAAAGGTTCTCCTTATGAGGTCAGAGAGAGTAGAACAGTAGTTTCCACAGTTCTGTTACATTAGCTAAATATTTAGGAACTAAAAAGAAGCAAATATACACCAACAAAAATCAACTTATGGGGGAAAAATGCAAGTTATGCTTAAGAGAATAACTTATTATAAAATGGATTATCTACAACAGCTGCCTTAGGAACCCAGCCAGAGCTGTTTGAATCACTATCCTAAGAAGAAAAAGGGCCACTGATAAAATAGATTTACCATTAATATTACTCTCTGCAAGGAAAGAGAAGGGTTAGCTGGGTTTGAACAATAAGTAGTTTTGATCTGCTACTACTGTGTCACCTTCACTACACTCCCCAAATTTGGAAAGAAAATGAAACAGAACTGCAGCAATTTTCAATTTATACCACATATGAGATGACAAAATATAAACATGGTCAATTTTATTACAGCTTCAAATAAAGGGAGACAGGTCATAGGATAACAATGGTCAAGCTAGTCTTAGCTGGTAGGAGTGGTGCCACTTATCCTTTCCTGCCACAGCTGCCTTCTATGCAACTTGACTACAAGTGGGAGGAAACTGGCACTCCGAACTCTGGCTGGCCTATGGCTTTATCTGCTTTCCTGTAGTTCCACAATGTTCTGCAAAACAGATCCATTTAATACCACCAGGAGGTGCAATAATTGTGGAAAATATTCCCCCACTTCCAGAAAGTCTTCAAGGCTTCCAAAGCCAACGTTTGAAATATATCATTATACATACTTAAAAACTGCTAACCTACTGAATCTAAGAGAGGCTCAAGAAAAACATTTTGAAAGAGTACATTTTTCTTTCTGAAGTAAACCTCATTGGGTAAGGATATATAACTAAAAGTCCTAGTTTTCCTGAGTCATGGGCTGTATCTATTGTATAAAACATTCAAATACAATATTTATTGATTTCTACTTTTTAAGAATATTTCCCTTTCCAGCCTAAATTGTCTCTGAAGGATAATGACTTTCCAAAATTTGTCTGCCATTGTGAAATAACAGTTCTAAATATTTCTCCTTAATGGAAACTCATTTCTTCAAATAGCCAACAAAGCTGGAAAAAGTCTTATTCTAGCCCAGTCCTCTCATTTACAGATAAGGAACCCAAAGTCTGGAAATTCATGTGGTTCTGCCTAAAATCATGCATATGACTGGTATAAAAGGCAGTGTCAGAATTTGAACCCAGACATCCAAACCCCCAACCAGTGCTCTATTATACAAGCCCTCGTATCTATTGATATCAGAGCAATCCTTAATCACCTCATTGTTTCTTCACTTGCAAGTGTCCTTATCATTTTACCCCTTTGATAATCATAGCAGCCACTCTATGGATCTGCTTCGTCTCCATTATGGCATTTTAAGGCGCACAGTCTAACTGGACACAATGCCACTGCTACATGGTTCTGCAAGATGCTTACATTTTAGGGGAAGAACTTCTTCTCTTCTTGCCAGTGAAAGATGAAAATTAAATCCTGAATACTCATCAGTAAAATAACCTCATGTTCTAATCTTAATATGTGTCAGACACCCACGAAAGCTTTAAAAAGTCCTTGGTGGTAACATTCTTATATGTTCTTGAAAAACTTCGTTCAAATCTACATCCTAAATTGTGTAGTGAAAAAGGAAATGGATGTTATTTTTCAACAAGAGCTTGTCTATTAGATGACCTGGTAACTACTTACACAACAAATTCAACCTGAAGTACTTGAAGATTAGTAACATAGGTGATAAAAACAAACAAATATGAAAAGAGCAACAAGAGCAGGAATATTGCCTTGATTTCTATCTTCTGAAAAATGTACAGCCTCTTCAAATTTTTGGGTATCACAAATCTAATTCTCCAAGATAACAAGGTGTTTCTTAGTGGTTTTCATCTGCTGTCCTCTGACTTAAAAAAAAGAGGTAGTTTCGTAAGGTCTTCTTCTGGACTTCTAAAAACTAAGTCAGTATCCTAGTCTATACACAATATATTAAATCAGTATACAATGAACCTGGATCTGGAAAAGAATCATTATTTTATTTCATCTTTGGTAAGCAAAAGCCAAGGGTATATAAATAGCAAAACAGTTGAAAATTAGTATCTGAAGGCTTACTGGCGAAATGAATAGTTGGAAAATTATTAAAGCAAATCATTTTTCAAACTTGGAGCTTCTCCCTTAATAGTTTATCCCACTCTAAATGCAGAACATTTGCTATACTTTCAAAAGTATACTGATTTAAACATATTGCGTTAATGGCCTTCTATGCAATCTAAACTCTTAGCCCTTAATCCTCACAACGAAATTCTAAGCTAGGTATCATTACTGCATTTTCATTTTGCACCAAGAAAACTAGGGCCCTGTGAGGTCGAGTAACTTGCCCAAGGTTACAGAACACAGCTTGAACCCAGCTTCTACAGGTTCTGAAACCCATGCTCCGTAGGCATTCTACAGCCTTCTTGATAGCACAGAAAAACTTGAAAATACGGTCAAACTCTAAGTTCTATCTGATGTATTATCCAAGCCACTGAGAATTATTTTGTTTTCTGGTGTCAAGAAAACAGTTTGCCATCTACACTTCCTGATTTTAGGTTAAGGTGGGTGGCACGAAGGAACTGTTTTTTCACCACACTTATTGCATAATCACTAAAACCCAGAAGGAAGAGGACTGGTTAAATGTTTAAACTTTATTTCCTGCTGACCTAGAAGACCTTATTTAACCACTGTTATATCTGATCTAACGAATTTAAATGTTAAGGTTTTCCTAGTGCAGTAAGACACTAAAATTATTTCAGTCTTAAAGGAAATCTACCATGCATTGATCATTTTACCTGTCAGGGAAGTTAAAAGCAGATCAACAGGATGTCAATTTGGGTTGTTTTCTTCTTTAGGGGAAATTTCATAATGACTTCTTAATTAAACCGAATGGAACAAGTAGCCCACCAAAAATGAAGTGTAGTGGAAAGGGAAACAGAGGAAAAGAACCACAAGAAGTTATATGATCTACTTTCACTAGTGTTAGAAAAGCAAAGGATGAGTCTCCTCTTGAGTAACTTCAGCCCGACCACAATGGCCACTTGTTACACCTACCACCCACTCCAACACTTCAGATTCATTAGGAATTAAAAGCAGCCCAGCAAGGTAAAAGACATATCCCAACCAGGCCTAAGGTCTCTCCGTACCACACCCTGAGGGACACAGAGGACAGGTGCATTGCGTCCCCAACCCTCAAACCTTCCTAGCACCCCAAGAGGCAAAGCTCACAGCTTGGGGCCAAGACAGTCCTCCGGCCAGGGCAGTGACCCAACTCCAGACAACCCGCCCCTTCCTCTGACCAAAACGTCCGCACCCAGGAGTTGAGGTAGGGGCAGGGACAGGAAGGCCTGGATAGGAGGGAAGGGGGGGTAAGAGGACGTTTTGAAATGAGAGAGGGGTCCCTCCCCAGCCTCTCCCGTGGGGACGAGGCCCGTGGTCGCGGAGGGAGCCGGCAGCCGCCATGATGGCACTGGCTGAGTCGGGGGGCGTGACGCGAAAAGCCCCCCGCGCAGGGCCAGCTCCCTTTCACCCCTTCCCCCCTCCCCCGCGTGGGCCTCGGCCACAACTGCCCCCGATACTCACGCTTTGTCCACCAGCTCCCGCACCTTCCACATGTTCAACATCGTGCCCCGCGCGGGCCGGGCCGCCGCCTCCCTTTCCTGCTTCCCACGGACCCCGGGACACTTCCGTGTCGGGGCAAGTCCAGGCTGGGGTCGCAGCCGCCCACCACCTTGAACTCCCCCAGTCAGTTCCTTCCCCTACCACAGCCGCCCCGCCGCCGGTGACACGTCGAGACGCGGCGGCAGAGGCGCTGCGTGGAGCGGAAGTGCCCAGCTTTCCGCCGCTGCGCGCGAGGCACGCCGGGACTTGTAGTTCTCTCTGTGTTCCGGGCGGGCCGGTTAAGTTGCCAGAGTGGATCCGCTGAGCCAAGATGGGATGGTTTCTCTTAAGCTTGCCGCGTCCCCGCCACTAGAACTACTCAACCCGAAACTCTGGGGGTGGGGCCTAACGATCTGTGCTTTAACAAATTCTCCAGGAGATTTCTGATCACACTCAAGTTTCAGGACCACTGATGTAGGATCTAGCCACACTCAGAAGTTCTTTTCAAAAGTCAAGTATTGTTTTGTTATTAGTAATGATTACACGGAAGTGTGAATGGCGTATGTATTCCTCGTTGACAGATACAACGCTGTATTTATTTCCAAATGTCCAAATACACTTAAATCTCTAAGCCTTAGTTTCCAGTCCTGTACATTGAATAAGTTGTATTCTAAATCCTTTCCACTCTAATTCTGATACAATGATTTTATAGACCCCCTACTAGATACCCTTGTTAGATACTTTGTTATAAACCTCAGAAACTCAGTTCACGCTCCATGGGAAACTAGAAAGACAACACAATATATACACACATAGACACATACACATATGTATATTGTATATCATGCACCCAAGAACTTGGCAAGTTTGGGTTCTACACATTATACACACTGTTTTGAGTGTTTTGTTGCACTGGCTGCCATCACTTCATTTTTCACTTACTCATTTTTATCAACGTTCACAGTAAAGCTTCAAGCAAACTTAAATTTCATTTGGTCCAACTGCTTAAATTTTACAGTTCTTTTCATTCTACAAATATTTATTGAGCATCTTTTATGTGCCAGAAGTAGGGAATACAGCTGGGGCCCTAGCTCTCTTGGAGGTTAAAGGTCATTGGAGGAAACAGATAATAATCAAGGAAATACCTGAGATAATTGCAGATAGAAAGTGCTAGGAGAAAACAAGATGGTATTTAGAGAATAATGTCAAAGGGAAATAATACTAGGAAATGTTTAGGGCCTCTCTGAGGACATTGTATTTAAACTGAAACTTGAATGATAAAAAGAAGATGACCACATGAAACGATCTGCAAGAAAAGAATTCTTGGTAGAGGGAACTGATGAAGACTCTGATTCTCAAAGACGTGAAATTGATGGTTGCTAGTCATGAAGCTAGGTAATAATAATCTCAAATTAAGAACCTAGGAGCTGGCTCCTAGCTGAACACCTGTAATCCCAGCTACTTGGGAGGCTAAGTGCAGAGGATAGCTTGAGGAGTTCAAGACCAGCCTGGGAAATGTAGGGAGACCACATTTCAAAAAAACAGAAACAAAAAAACCCAGAACCTCTGATCCCTCAAGTCAAACCACCTCTCCAAATAGTATCCACTGAATTACTGAAAGCAGTTTTGGAAGGGGTTTCAGTAAGGCTCTGGGATTAAGGCCCCAAGAGAATCAAATTGAGGGAATTGACGGGCAAAAAAGTACAAAAAGCAGAAACCAAGACAAAGTTATCTCAGAGCTTTGTCAAGATGGGAGTGCTTAGGCTGACACAAAGTGAGTTGGAGAGGTAGGTGGGGAGGGGCAGGTAAAGATAAACAGAGATTAGTAGAGGAATAGGGCTTTCAAATGAGAAGTTTGTGTTTTATGTTGAAAGAACTATCCAGCCCAAGATTCAAAGGATGGAATGTGGCCAGAGGAGATAAGAAACAGAAACTACTTTGCATAAATAAGAGCTCAGCAAGTTAACTTTCAAACAAGGGAGTCCAGAGTGCACCTGCAGAATGGGCCTGGCACAAAAACAACCACCTTCCCTGCCCTGGCCTATTTGTGTGTTCACAGCTGTGCATAGTCAACCTCACCAGAGTTATCCAAAGAATACAATGTTATTGTCTCGTTTGCTCATTCCAACACCAAGTTTGGGTGTACCCAGACTTATTCCAGAGATGTCACCTATGAGATTTTCACAGTCAGCTGGGGCCATCTAGACTATAAATGTCCACCTTTAATTCAAGGGAACCCCTAAAGGACTCAGAAAAACCAGACCAGGAGAGTTTGTTAAAAAGTGGTCTCCAGAGACTAACCATTTGCCCGTCAACAAATTGTTCCATTTTTACCTTTTATCTTGCAAGTTCGAGAGCAGTTTCCATAGTAACTTCTTTGTGGCAATTCAAATATGTCCATGGTAGAAAAATAAATGAGAAAATGCCCTACCCACCCCTCTTCAGGAAAACATATTTTTCACTAAATGAGTGGACTCTTTTAGTAAGGCCAAACCAACATGTTTTGAGGAAAAAAAAAAAAAAACATACTCAGCTTTGTTAATTACATGTGAGAAGCAGTGTAGACAATGGACAGTGACTGCTTATCTCCTGTGGTTGGTTCCCTGGTGTTTCCTTAGGAGGAGTTTAATTCATGGTACACAGGTGTGGCGGCCATGAGAAGGCACTGTCTAGATCTCCTTTCAAGAGAACTAGCTTGGAGGAATGTGGTTGGCTGACTGCTTCCTGCTGTCCTCCTCTGGGATCATTTATGCCAAGGCCATGCTCTCTCTGGGCTATTCCTGGCAATGACTAAGCAAGGTATCCGGCAGCTGGCCCATTTCTGCCCAGTGCTGGACTCCTCTACTGGCAATTACTGACCTGGGCTTTCTGTCACCTTCCCCAGATTTCCTTAGAGCTTTGCTGCAACTGGACACTCTTTCTACCTAATCTTCCTTTCTTACCTCTCCCTTGACAGGTATCAGAACTTCCTTGTGGTCTGAGACTCTCCCCACCTACTCTTGCTCTCTCTTCCCTTTTTCCTGCATAGGCATTTCCCCTAATAACCCTTACACTTCTGATTCCATCTCGGCATCTGCTTCCTGCAGTACCCAAACTGACACAGCAGGCTAACATTTGCACCTTGGTTTCAGACAGGTTTCATGAGCCTTGTTTTTGGTCACACCTGCCTGCTCATATCTAGAAGTCAGGTTCCTTGGTTTCTAGTCATAGTATGCAGGTTGCCACAAAGAGCCATGCAGATTGGTGTGCAACCCGGGGGGCACCATTTAGCAGAACTACTGTGAACTGCCAGACAATTAACCACAGAGAGGAAATATAGGCTAGTGGTTAAAGAGTGAAGACTCTGCAGTCAGACAGACCTAGGCCCAAATTCTGCACCTGCTGTTCAGCATCTGGGTTGTTCTGCGTAAGTTAATTAAACCAGTGTAGCGTAATAGTTGTGAACTGGGACTCTGGAGCCAGATTGCCTGGGTTTGAATCTTTGGTTTGCTACTTACTAGCTATGTGACCTTAGGGAAATTATTGCACATCTCTTTGTCTCAGTTTTCTCGTTATAATGAAAGATAATAGAAACCTACATTACAGGCTTTTTCAGATAAGTAAATGAGACAATATTTAAAAAGAACTTGGAAGAGTACCTAGCACAAAATAAACACTCCGTAAATGTTAGCAATACTGCTACTACTACTATTCTACTGCTACTAATAGTAATTATATTAATCTGTGAATTTTATTCGATATTCAACAAGTATGTAGTTGGCTCCTATTATGTTCTGGGCACCGTGATAGGTGAGGATATACAACTGTAGATAAAACAGATACAGTAAACAAGTAAATGGATGTAGTAAACAGTAAACGCAAATTGATATTCCAAGGATCAAATAAAATAATATACGTACCTCTCTTTACATTGGGTCCTAAATTCTACCTCACTAATATCAAAGCCCTTATGTGGATCTCAACTTTTTCCCTATAGACTGAGGGGTTGGTCTATCAGAGTATCCTAAATCTAGCCATACATCAGAAGTTCATGGACATCTGTAAAAATTTCAGATGCTCTTGTCCAGCCCTTGAACTCCTGCTTCAATTTATTCCCTACACTCTTGGTTGCAAGGGACAGAAACTTGATTAAAACTAGTTTAAGCAGAGCAAAGGAACTTATGAACATAAGAGA
The DNA here is from genome assembly GCF_000956105.1 of Propithecus coquereli. Taxonomy (NCBI): domain Eukaryota; kingdom Metazoa; phylum Chordata; class Mammalia; order Primates; family Indriidae; genus Propithecus; species Propithecus coquereli. The sequence goes on along the minus strand of NW_012148864.1, from coordinate 256,468 downwards.
CTGGGGAGTTTACCTCAGGACTTAGCAAATATTGTCGGAACTCTCTGATTCTCATCTTCCCTCACTGCAGACAAGTTTCTCCTAGTTGGCAGGAAACAGGGCCACCACCTTGCAGGGAATAAGCACTGTGTTTTCAACTAGTTATCCAAGGGGGAAGAGACACTTTGTTTGATCTTTCTTCCTGAGTCTAACATCCCAGGGAGCAACTCCGGCGCAGTTTGGACCACGTGCCTATCTTGGGGCCAATCATTTCTAGGGAGACACACAATGCAGAGTTGGTAGCCCTAGTAGAACCACATGGAGTTGGGAAGAAAGAGCCCCCTAAAGACATTCTGAAGAAAGCCATGCCCCGGCAGACAAAAGCAACAGTTGTTTACCACTCTGAGTATGAGGTGGCATCTAGGAATCATACTGTGAAAAAACCTCCTCAGTGGTTTTGCCAGGGTTCGGGATGCCCTGGGCTAGATGACATGGGTCTTTTCAAGCTCTTCAAATTCCGCAACACTAGCTGGGTTGGGAGGAGTGAAACAGAAAAGACTATCATGGGAATGACAGAAAAGGAAAAGAAGCAATGAAGAAGGAAGGAGTTAAGTGGTCCGAGGCTGCCATGGTTTGCCAGCATTGTACAGCAGGTAAGCTGATACCAGGGCATGCCCTCGCTAACTCTCTGTTCTGCCGACAGTTGGGCTTTTCTTGGCTGAAATTCAATCCCCTTTCAGGGCTGTCAGTGGGGCTCAGGTGGGCCTATTCAGAAAGCCTGGTAAGGTGCTCTAAGGGCTAACACATTTATAGTCCTTCTGTGAGAATGGGCAGGCGCAGGCAGGAGAAAAGATAGAGGCAGAAGTGTTCTTGGAATCATTTTCCTGACTCTCTGAATGCTCTCTGTCCTTCTGTCTCCTGAAACAGATGAGCCCAGAGTGGCCGTGCTACTCCCAGTGTCTAGGCCTCTGAAAACTATTCACAGGAAGCCAAGGTGCTGTCAGGGAAGCAACTAGGCAGCTTGTGACTGTGAGAACCGACCCTGCAAAGTCAAGTCAGATTCGGGGTGAGTGGGGTGGATGTCAGAAAGGATGGGCCAGCTGGTTTCTGAGGCAGGGTCTTCCTAGCCAAGGTCAAGTGTCCTGAGAAAGCCCTTATGTGTCCAGGGTTCACGCTGAGGCTCTACTGGTCCCCGAATTCTATCAGTTCATGAAAAGAATTTTGCTCTGGAGGAAGAGCTCATGGCAATGGAGCTCAAAAGAGTTTGATAGACAGACCACTGCTCTTTATTAAACAGAATGTATGTGGTTAAAGACTTGGGGGTGGGATGGCCGGGGCACAGTGGCTTGCCCCTGCAGTCTTAGTACTTTGGGAGGCCAAGGCAGGAGGATCCCTTGAGGCCAGGAGTTCAAGACCTGGGGGTGGGGGGTCAGTCAGCACCATACTCTCCTAGTGGGAAAGAGTCAACATTTGCCATTGAGTGGGCACCAGCAGTGTGCAGTGGGGTTAAACAGAAACCTAGTTAATGTTACCCAAAGAACTTAAAGTTGTAAAGGAGGAAAAATTCTTCCTCTACCCTCTTATGTCTTTACCCAGGGGCCTGTGAATTAAAGTTACAAATGACAGATTAGCAGGGAAGAATTTGTTTATGTGTGCAACATGCTTGTAAGTGGGAATGCTCAGTGATGAGTAATTCAAAGGGTGGTTGGAATTTGGGGCTTATATACCCAACTTAATAGGGGAAGAGGAGCAGGGAGAAAAGGCTCCTGTGGGAAGAACAAATGGATTTCTTTAGGAAAGACAAGTAGGTTTTTAGGAGAACAAATGAAAGAGAAGAAAGTTTATGATGTTTTTCTATATAGGTATGAATGGTCTTGCTGTCCTCTTTAGGGTCATGAAACTCCCTGGAGAGGGGATTTATGATAGATTTACTCTTGGTCTCTCTCCTGGGAGTAGAAGCTGCCCTGGAGAGGGAATTTATGGCAGTCTTCATTTCTCAGAAGTTTCTACCTTGAGTCAGATAAGGCAAGCTCTGAGAAGGCTTCTTTCTGCATCTGTTGAATCTCAAATGTCTTCAACTTAAAATAATCCTGATGCCAACTCTGTGGTTCCAAGTGGGTCCCCTCATAGTCTCATATGAAAGATAGACATAAAAACAAACAAACAAAAACCACAGAGAGGTATTTAAGGAGGCCGTGCAGCGCACAGGAGGAGTTCAGAGCACCAGCTTTGGTGTCAGCGAGACCTTGGTTCAAACCCAGGCTCTACCAGAGCTGTGTGACCTTGGCTAAATGACTTGACCTCTCTGGTCTCAGCTCTGTCATTGGAAAAATGGGGCTGATAAGAGTCTCTGTCTTTTCAGGTTGTTTTGAAGAGTAAATGAGATGATAGGTATTAAATTTCTAGCATAGCACTTGGCATATAAAAATGACTCATTAAATCAGACATATTATTGCTAGACTGTTTGTATCCAGAACTCTCAGGCAATGCAGGAGAGAGTTTTAGAACGGGCTCATTAAGTCTTCCAAGAAATATGTATTTGGTCATTTACCCATTGCCAAGAATTATTATTTTTCACAATGTGAAAAAGAGACACAATTCCTGTTCTCATGGAGTTTACAGTCTGATGGAGGAGATGGATATTAAACAAATAATGCCGCGATAAATCTACAAGTGCCAACTATGACGAATGCTGCACAAGAAAAGAGCGGGGCACTGTGAGAGAACACGGCAGTGGCATTTCACCTAGACTAGGTAGAGGCGAGGGCCAGGAAAGGCCTCTCTGGGAAAGTGACATTTAAGGTGAGGGGGGAAGGCTTATTTTGAGTTCATGAGGAAAGGAGTGTTCCAGATCAGCCTGTGCCCAGGCTGAGGTAGGATGCTGCTCAGTAAGTTCCGGAACCTGCAAGGGAGCTCCCTGAGGCTGGAGAGAGAGGAGGAGCATGGGCAGAGGTGAGCCTGGGAGGTGAGCAGGGGCGTGCGGCTATTTGCCTGCTCAAGCCATTCTCTCTCTCTGTCCTGCTCTATCCATTTTGACCTCTGTAGACATTCTGACCTGCAGTCTCATGGCTTCTGCCAGTTTTGTGAGGGGTGATCAGAAGGTGGAAGAGAGAGAGGTCGTGCTATTTCTTCCCTCTTGTCCCTGCTTTGGCACATGCTTCTGTGGTCACTGCTGGTGTAGGGCGGCTCTAGCTCACTCTGTTTCCTTCCCGTGCCTCTTGAGGCTTGGGGTGGCAATGTCTTCATCCCCATCCTAACCCCGGGATGCTGCCCCAAACGTTGCTGATTCCTTGTCCCACCTGCACAGTGGTACATTGTCCCTTTGTTACATGTCTTTAGCTATACTCCCTGAGTGTGCCCGTGTTTGCTGCTGGACCCTGACTGGTAAAACACGGACAGACTTGTACATCGAGTTCAGGAAACAACGTTTTGAGATTATTATCTTAAGTGCCACAAGAAGCTATAAACATCCAATGGTAGGCTGTTTTGTAAAAAAAGAAGAAGAAGAAGCTACAAACGTACTTTATTCAATTCCTTGTCACTTCATCTCCCAGCTACAGCCCCATTTCTCTGCTCCCTGTAACAGAAGGTCCTCTTCTTCAAAAATGGGCCCCTCTTCATTGTTTCTCTCTTTTTTCTTTTTTTTTTGGAGACAGAGTCTCACTCTTACGCCCAGGCTAGAGTGCTGTGCATCAGCCTAGCTCACAGCAACCTCAAACTCCTGGGCTCAAGTGATCCTCCTGCCTCAGCCTCCTGAGTAACTGGGACTACAGGCATGCGCCACCATGCCCGGCTAATTTTTCTAGTCTTAATAGAGATGGAGTCTCACTCTTGCTCAGGCTGGTCTCCTGAGCTCAAGCAATCCTCCTGCCTCAGCACCCCAGAGTGCTAGGATTACAGGCGTGAGCCACCTGCCTGGCCTCTTCATTGTTTCTTTCTTTTTTTTTTCAGGGTATTATGAGGGTACAAACATTATGGTTACACTTTATGTCTTTGCCTCACCCAAGCGAGGGTTAAAGGCATGCCCTTCCCCCCTACAATGCTCCCCGTGTCCTTTAGTTGCGGGTAGCCACGGTTGACTACTTCTCCCTTTTCAAAACTCCTCTCTTAGCTTTCATCACCCCATAGTTTTCTGGTTCTTCCTGTATTTCAGGCTCCTTGGAAAACTTTTTTTCCTCTTTCCGCTTCTAGGTGTTGGAGGGGTGAGGTCTCTGTGGCTTACTTTTCTCCCTTTCCGCTGCCAGTATCAACTGTAATCATGTCTTTAGATACCCCAAAAACTTTTCAAATCATAAATTGGACCCTGTTACTACTGGCACAAAATACTTCAGTGGCTTCCCATGGCACTTAGAATCCAAACCTGATCTACCAGGTGTTTATCCTGGTCCGAACAGCTGTAGCCAGGAGGAAAGAGTGATACTGTGAACCTCCTGTGTGTTAGGACTCAAGGCCAGTTGTCAGAAAAAGGGGTGGTGGTGGCCATGAGCTCAGCAGTTACTGGTAAAATCTATCATTGACAGCGTGGCAGTACAGTGGTCCCCCTTACCTGAGGGTGATACGTTCCAAGATCCCTGAAACCACAGATGGTATCAAACTCTGTATATACTATGTTTTTCCCTGTATATACATACCTATGATAAAATTTCACTTATAAATTAGGCATAGTAAGAGATTAACAACAATAATAACAAAATAGAACAATTTTAACAATATATTGTAATAAAAGTTATGTAAATGTACTCTCTCTCAAATATCTTATTGTATTGTACTCACTCTTCTTGCGATGATGTGAGATGACAAAATGCCTAAGTGATGGATGAAGTGAGGCGAATGACGTAGGCATTGTGATATAGTGTTTGGCTACTATTGACCTTCTGACAATACGTCAGAAGGAGAAGTATCTGTTTCAGGTGGTCCTGGATCATCGAGCCATGACAATGTTGATGGCTGGATGTCAGGAGCAGACAATGTCCGTGACTAACGGGTGGGTAGCGCAGACAGCATGGATCCACTAGACAAAGGGATGATTCACCTCCCAGGTGGGATGGAGCTGGATGGCATGAGATGTCATCATACCACTCAGAACAGTAGGCAATTTAAAACTTGTGAATTGCTTATTTCTGGAATTTTCCACTTAATATTTTCAGACTGTAGTTGAGCGTGGGTAACTGAAACTGCAGAAAGTAAAACTGTGGATAAGGTCGTAGGGGGAGGGCTACTGTACATTCTTCTTTTACATCATATTTATATTCCATCCAATCTCAGGAATCCTTCCTAAGAATAGGTCTTCATGGTATGGAATGGATTTTTGGACTTTCAGTTTAGATTTGGAAGTTACCAAGGTTTGGTTCACAATTTGTTTACAAACCCTCACTGAGGTTGAGGTTACTTTTGCTGTTCTCATTCTTGCTGTGTTGATTTGACTAGTTTCAGAACATATTCTCTTCTTCTTTTTAATGTCAAGTATCTATTCTGGGGACACCCTGTTATTATGGAATACAAGTGTCATGAGTTTTATTTTGTTTGCAAGTAGCGTCTGCTGACGGAAGCTGATTTTCCTGTGTGCTAGCAGTTCTCTTGAGTTTTCACTTGAGTCTTATGGCTTCTGGTGGGTGGTATCAAAACCCAGTTACTCTTGGGCAGGTTTAACATTGGAATTTCCCCATGTTTGATGATTCACCCTGACAAGCAGTAAGTCGCTGACCTGACCTGGAAAGTCCAAGATCTGACAGATTCAAATGTGTGTCAGGAGGGGAGGGAGTGGAGAAAAAGGTAGCAAGTATTAATGTTACTATTTTTCATACAAATTTATTCTCTTTCTTCAATATTTTTTTCTTTAAAATGTTCTTACTAGGTTTTTTACAAAAGTAAAAGATGCTCATATATCCTCATCTACATACCCTTCGACCCAGCAATTCAACTCCTAGGTATTTATCCAAGAGAAATAAAAAGCTATATCAAAATTCTCATGCAAGAATGTTCATAGAAGCTTTATTCAAAATAGCCACAAACTATAATAGAAACAATGCAAATGTCTATCAACAGGGTATAGATAAACAAATTGCAGTATGCATTGGAATGGAATAGGATTCAGCGACAAAAAGGAATGAATTATTAATATATGCAACAGGCTGGATGAATTTCATAGGCATAAGAGTGAACGAAAGAAGCCAGACACAAAACGTTATGACTACGTTTATGTAAAATTCTAGAAAGGGAAAAACTAATGCAAGGTGAAAAAATTTAGAACCATGCATGCCTGAGGCAGGAGGGGTGGAAATAGGAGAATTAAAATTAAAAGTAATATACACTGAAAAAAAAGGTAACATGCACTCATTTTAACAAGTAAAATACTCCACAACTGTGTAAAGAAAAAGTTAATATGGTAATTTTGTTAAAAAGCTCAATATCTATTTTTCCACACTCCATGCTCCGACAGATAGAAATCAAAACATGTGCACATATGTAGGTTTTGTTTTGGGGATCATGTTATGTATGATGCTTGCTTTTAAAAACACTCAATAATATATCACGCATATCCCTCTGGTTCAATAAATATAGATTCAACCCATTATTTTTAATAATGATGTCATACCTTAATATGAATCACCATAACTTATTGAAACATTCTCCTATTGATGGATAGTTTATTTCTATAATATTTTTGCCACTCTAAACAATGTTGCAATAAAATAGATCTTTGTGTATTTATCATTACATATGGTATTTAGAATAGATTCTCAAAATTGGGCACAAGGAGGATATGCATTTTTCACTTAATTGGATATTGGCAGATTGTGTACCGAAGAGGTTATAGAGCAGTTCTCACTCTCACAGGCAACATATTGAAGAGCCTGTTTTGTCACGTCCTCACCAGCACTAAATGCCATTGCTCTTTTGAGTTTTTGCCAATTGGATTGATAAAAATATGTTGCCTTGAATTCAAAGTGCTTATAATTGAAGCAAAGCCGTGTTTTCATACCTTGTGTAAAATCCGTGCTATTCTCATTCTTGCTGTGTTGAACTCTCCCAGTTTTCAGTTCTGTTTCTTCTCGGTCAATATGGCACAGACCCCTCAAAATTGCACCGTCATGTGTATCGGGATATGGAAGGCAGGTGAGCAGGGAAGGAATCATTCCCATTGTTTGTTTTTCTACTCCAAATATTTAGCCTAGTAGGAAGAATGCAATGAGAAGCCATTACCACGCGTTTGTTCTCAGTTGCTGAAACAGACCACCCCAAAACTTAATGACTTTTAAAAACGGCCATCATTTATTTGCTCACAAGTCTTTGATTTGAGCAGGGCTTGGTAGAAATGGCTCATCTCGACTCTGCTCTTCAGGGAGTTGGCTGGAACAACTAGACTGGAGCTACAGGATCCAAGATGGGCTCGCTCACACAGCTGCTGCCCCAGCTGGGGTGGTTGGAATGGCAAGGGGTGGGCCAGGCCCCTCTCTCTTTCTCTCTGTGTGGCCTCTTATTATTTAATAATTTAGCCCAAACTCGTAATAGGTGGCTGAATCCTGAGAAAGTCAAAGTGGAAGCTGCCAGACCACTTACAGACTTGTTCCAGAACTGACAGGGCAACACATTTGCCATATTCTACTGGTCAAAACAAGTCACAAAGCAAGTCCAGATTCAAGCGGAGGTGAGATACCATTAGAGGAGAGAAGCAGCACATATGTATAGAGTTGACATGAATCATTAGTGGCTGTCTTTGCAGATACTCTATGACTGCGGTCCCCAATCCTTGGGCTGTGGACTGGTACTGGTCCATGCCTGTTAGGAACCGGGCTGCACAGCAGGAGGTGAGCGGTGGGCCAGTGAGTGAGGCTTCAGCTGTATTCACAGCCGCTCCCATTGCTCGCAGCACTGCCTGAGCTCTGCCTCTTGTCAGATCAGAGGCAGCGTTAGATTCTCATAGGAGCACAATCCCTACTGTAAACTGCACATGCATGGGATCTAGGTTGTGGGCTCCTCATGAGAATCTAATGCCTGATGATCTGAGGTGGGGCTGAGGCGGTGATGCTAGCGCTGGGGCGCAGATGCAAATACAGATTATCATTAGCAGAGAGGTTTGACTGCACAACAAATGTAATATGCTCGAATCATCCTGAAACCATCCCCACCACGCCCGGTCCATGGAAAAATTCTCTCCCATGAAACCTGTCCCTGGTGCCAAAAAGGTTGGGGACTGCTGCTCTACCACACATGTCTAGATATGAAAAGGCAAAAGAAGAAAATAGAATTACCAGTAAGTGCTGGAACTATGGAGGACGGTCTGTCCTGCAGGAGGTGTAGCAGTTGAAAGCTACTGCCAGAAATGTAGTGCTGAAGGAAGGCGGGAATGGCAGAAGAAATATCCGACCTCTCCCTGCTGTCTAAACTCCTGCCAGTGCAAAAGAACCTGGGTGATACAATTCACAGAGGTCAACTTCTCCAGGACACAGAGTGGGTCAGAAAAGACCACGGAATGGATTGGGGATGTGTGAGAAATTAGAGAACTAGCATATTTTTTGTTATCTGCCTTTTGTATTAGAATATAAGCTCCATGAAAGCAAGGACGTGGCCATCCTCATCACAGCTGATTTCTTTGTGTCTAGCAATTGTCTGGAACTTCCCAAGTGCTCAGTTAAGATGTGCTGAATTGGGTTCAATTATCTGACAATGAAACATAAACTTGACCTTCCTTCTTTCAGATGCTGCAGAGGAAATGCTTGAAAGATTACGGGGTGGAGATGACTGAGAAAAAACCCAGCTTGGTCCTGAGGCTAGATTTCAGCCACAGTATCACTTTGTGGCTTGTCATCGTACAAAGCATGACTGCGTGCTCCCTAGGGACTAGCATGGAGTGCTACTAGAGTACTTCTAGAGTTATTACAACCAATCTGGTCTCCCTGATGACTTGCTGAGCATTGTTCTTTTCTTGCTTGGGTCCCTGATGATCAGCTTAGGTGCCTGGGATGAGGTGACTTGTTTTTCTTAATGTAGCATCTGTGAGAAGCCCGAAGTTATTTTTTAATTGAGATATAATTCACATGCAATACAATTCACTCTCTTAAGATGGAAATTCAGTGATTTTTTTTTAGTACAGTATATTCACAAGGTATGACACTATTCCACTATATAATTCCAGAACAATATTATGACCTTCTCCTCCAAAACTCATATCCACTAGCAGTCGCTTTCCTTCCCATTCTCCTCCCAACCCCTGCAACCACTCATGTACTTTCTGGATATTTTATACACATGGAATTATACAATACTTGGCATCTTGTGTGTGGCTTCTTTCACTAAGCATCATGTTTTCAAGGTTCATCCACGTTGTAGCACATATCAGTGCTTCATTCATCTTTTATGGCTGAATGTTATTCTATTGTATGAATGTACTATATTTTGTTTATCCCTGCAGCCGTTGATGTACATTTGGGTGCTTTCTATTTTTTGGCTACTGTGAATAATGCTGCTATGAACATTTCTGTACATATTTTTGTGAAGACACTTTTTCAATTCTCTTGAGTATATACCTACAAACAGAATTGCTGGGTCATATGGTAACTCTGTTTTTGGTTTTTGTTTTTTCAGAGACAGGGTCCCCTTATATTGCCCAGGCTGGCCTCAAATTTCTGGGCCCAAGCAATCCTCCTACCTCAGCCTTCTGAGTCCGTGTTTAGCTTTTGAATAGCTGCCAGACTTACAAAGTAGCTGTTCCATTTTATATTCCTCCCAGTGATGTATGAGGGTTTCAATTTCTCCACATTTTCATTAACACTTATTATTTTTATTATGTCTTTTTGATTATAGCCATCATAGTAGGTATGAAGTGGTGTATCTCATTGTAGTTTTGATTTGTGTTTCCCTGATGGCTAATGATGTTGAGCATCTTTTTATGTGCTTATTTGCCATTTATACGTCTTCTTTGGAAAAATGTCTATTCAAG
>NW_012148864.1:245587-246499 GCF_000956105.1 Propithecus coquereli | reverse complement strand
TCGGGATATGGAAGGCAGGTGAGCAGGGAAGGAATCATTCCCATTGTTTGTTTTTCTACTCCAAATATTTAGCCTAGTAGGAAGAATGCAATGAGTGAGATGCACAGAGATTCGAAAGCAGTTGCAAGCCCTAGCTCAGTGGCCTATGGCAGAGAGTCTGAAGGAAGGATGGCTTGCACCTGAGGTGGATTCCTCTGCTGAGTTTGCCACCACCTGGCTTCCTCTCGCATTGTACTTCCATGAGCCTCGTTGCTGTAGATGTTAACTGGCTTAGGCAGAGTGCATCGGAGAGGCCTTCCCTAACTACCCTGCCTGAGGTTGGTTCTCAGTCATTTCCTATCACAGCAACCTGTTTATTTCCATCCTGGTACCAACAAGAACCTGTGGTTGTTTGATTTATTTATTTACTTGTTGTATTGGGCAGGGTCACAGCAGAAAACAGAACTCAAAAGGGTTTCATTGAACAGAATGAAGTGAAGGGACCCTTTATGGAGCCAAGGTTAGGATGAAGGGAATTACCCAGGATGCGTAGGCACCTGGGACTAGCTGCAATGAGAAGCCATTACCACGCGTTTGTTCTCGATTGCTGTGTAACAGACCACCCCAAAACTTAATGACTTTTAAAAACGGCCATCATTGATTTGCTCACAAGTCTTTGATTTGAGCAGGGCTTGGTAGAGATGGCTCATCTCGACTCTGCTCTTCAGGGAGTTGGCTGGAACAACTAGACTGGAGCTACAGGATCCAAGATGGGTTCGCTCACACAGCTGCTGCCCCAGCTGGGGTGGTTGGAATGGCAAGGGGTGGGCCAGGCCCTTCTCTCTTTCTCTCTGTGTGGCCTCTTATTATTTAATAATTTAGCCCAAACTCGTAATAGGTGGCTGAATCCTGAGAAAGTCAAAGTGGAAGCTG
>NW_012148864.1:229861-232117 GCF_000956105.1 Propithecus coquereli | reverse complement strand
ACACACACACACCAATTTTTGCAGAGGGAGGAATGGCCAGAGAATAAGCAGCTTGAAGGTGCAGTATCAAGAAGATGATTCTGGAAGGGGCAAACTCTCATCCCAGTATGCATGAGGGAGGTCAAAATCTGGAGGGAGAGAAATGCTGGCATTCTAATAGCATGAGTAACGCCTGGTTGTAGAGTATGTCAGGAGATCTGAGCTTCGGCCTCCCGGGCAGGAACTTTTGTTTTTATCTGTTTGATGGAAATCTTTCTCAAATGGAGTGTACTTTCTTACATTAAAAAGAGCAGAGTGAAAATAAAAAACAGGACCAAAACATACCCTCCAAATGAAAAAGATCGATGTTATTGTGTTCGAGGTACCGCGTGCGTGTGAACATGCCCGAGGGGTTTCATTTTGCCGTGGAGGAGTACGTGGAAACTCCCCGCAGAAGATAAAGAGTGCACGAGTTTCTCCACACTGCCTGTGTTTCCTTCTCACTTGCATGCCAGCGTCATAACTCCACAAGTGTCATCACAGGGACAAAGAGAAGGTTTGGTATCCGTGGCTGGAAAAGTGAACCTGAAGAAGAGACGTGACTGTAAGCACTTCTGTTGGATGAGGACCATTTTTAAGTGCTTTATTTATTTTTAAAATAAATGAATAAAGAGCACTAAATAGGAAATAAGTCAAGGCAAGCTCTTAAAACAAGTTTCCTTAAAAACAAACAAAGAAAACCAAAAGGTTTATTTCCAGATTGAGGCCACTTGCTCTTTATTCAAGGGTCTGCCTTTATTTCATTCCCTTTGGGCCCCAGAGGCAGAGAGGGGGAAGGAAAGGTCATACAAGTTGTAGGACAAAGTCCTGGGTGCTGCTCTATCTCAAGACCTTATCAGATTATGGTCTGAGCCATCCGAGTCTTGGGTTCCCTATTTGTAAAATGTGGATGAATCAATTTCCTCCCTGCTCCAGGAATGTATGAAATGCAATAGAGATTTGGAACTATAAATACAGATGGATAATGTTGCCTAGGGCCTGTCCTGGAATCTAGCTCGTGCTCTACAAAGGGCAGCTGCTATTATTTTATTTCCAGTTGTGCTCCTTTAGGACCTTAGTCTTCCCTGTTTTCATCTTAGTGGTTTGCTCTTGCCCAGTGGTATGCATGGCTTAGCCACCCATCCATTCATTCATTCATCTATTTACTTATAAACTTTTTATTAAGGAAAACTTCAAACATACATAAAAGTAGAGAAAATGGTGTTATAAACCCCAGTGTACTCATCACCCAGATACAATCATTAACTCATTGCTGCTCTTGTTTCACCTATACCCCTTACATCTCCTTCCGCACTGGATTACTTTGAAATGTATCCCTCACATCAAATCATCCATCTGTAAACATTTCAATATGTGTCTCTAAAAGATGAGGACTACTTTATATAACCACAATGCTATTATCACATCTAAAAATAACAATAATTCCAAAGTATTGTAAAACAATTCAGAACCAATGTTCAGATTTCCCAATTGTCTCATAAGCATGTCTTTAAAAAAAGCATTTGTTTTCACTGGGATCCATACAAGACCCACACATAGCATTGGATTCATATTGTTCTGAAGTCTGGTAATGTACAGATAGGGACTCCTTCTCCCTCCCTCTCTTTCTCTCTTTTTTTTTTTGTCCTTGCAATTTATTTGTTACAGAAACAGGTCAACTATCTGGAAGAGTTTTCCAAATTCTGGATTTTGCCGATTGCATTCCCATTGGGTTGTTTGATATGTTTTTCTCTCCCCTCCTCCCATATTCCCTGTGAGTTGGTATTTTATTCTGGGCTCGATCTGATTCACATTCTAGTTTTTGGCAAGAATATTTCATGGGTGGTGTTCTGGGCTGAATTGTGTCCCTCCAAAATTCATATGTTGAAGTCCTAACCCTCAGTACCTCAGACTGTGACTATATTTGAAGATAGAGTCTTTTAAGAGGTAATTTAGTTAAAATGAGGTCATTAGGGTAGGCCCTACTCCACTTGTAAGGGTGTCCTTACAAGAAGAGGAAATATGGACACGGACAGTTATTAATATAAAGGGTAGTCCGTGTGGAGACAGGGGGATGGCCACCTATAACCCGAGAAGAAACAAAACCTGCCAATGCCTTCATCCTGGACTTCTAGCCTCCAGAATTGTGAGAAAATAAATTTCTGTGGCTTAAGCTATCCAGTCTGTGGTACTTTGTTAAAGCAAACCTAGCAGACTAAGATAGGTGGTGACGGCGTT
>NW_012148864.1:227531-229811 GCF_000956105.1 Propithecus coquereli | reverse complement strand
TTGGCAAGAGTTGGACTAGGATGTCAGGAAGCAAGGTTTATTCTGATTAATTAGCTGGGTGACCTTGCCCAATCACTTAAACTCTCCAAGTCTCAATTTCCTGGTCTATTAAATGTAGGTAATGATGCCAAGTCTAATGACCTTTCTAGGTTATTGTGAGATTGAAGCAATATAGTAGGTGTAAAAGTGCTTTGAAACACTTTTTATTCTGGGCATTGTGAGCAATTCATAGAGCATTGCTTGCTTTCATTCTAAAAACTGCCTTTGAGTTGTTTATCGTGCCCAATATTCCTCTCCTTAGGGCCAGCCCCAAGTAATATTTACCACAATAGAACATTAATATGAGATTTCTCACCACTTATCTGGGTAAGGGCCAGAGCCTGATACTTGCCTCAAAGAAAGCAGTTCTACAGTGTTTAATAACAACCAGGCCCTCAGGGAACTCTCGATAAATACTTTTGGTGCTGAGGTAGAATGTGACCGGTGAATATTAACCATAGTCTCTTTTATTGATTACTTAGAATGTTGAGGAAGAGTGTTTAATAAAATCTCAGGTGACCTTATTTATACTGTGGTGGAGCTGGAAGGCCTGAGCCTTCATACTCTCATCCACTCCCTTCACATCCCAGGCAGTTATGGGGAGAATAAGCAGCTTTAAGGAGCAGTGTCAAGAAGGTGATTCTGGAAGGGGCAGACTCTCATCCTAATATTCGTGGAGGAAATAAAAGTCTGGAGGGAGAGAAATGCTGACATTCTAGTAGCCTGAGTAATGCCCGGTTGTAGGGTATGGCAGGAAAGCGAGCTGCAGCTTCCTGGTTCACCCAAGAGAACACAGTTTGAGGGGAGGGGACAGTGAGCTAATTAAACTAACCATAGTAATCCAAAGCACTAACTTCATTGTTGAAGAAGACACATTTGCAAATTATAAAGCATTTAGGGAAGTTTCTCTATATCCTTATGGGTTGGCTAAGACTCAACTGCCTCTGACAATTAATGCTAATCTCTGGGAGACACAGGTATGATCCAACAGTTATTGACAGGCTGTGATAGAATAAAGATCTCTAACTGTCACCTGCCATGTCAGAGACACACTAAAGAAGACCAGACACCTGGAGTATCAACCTCGCTACCCCCAATTTTCTCAGTGTTGTTCTGGGCTGAATAACTTGGACCTTGAGGTTTTTCACCTATGGGGAACACATTTCACTTGATAGAGGAAGAGGGCTGGCCCTGGGGCAAGAACAGTCCTTGTGAGGAAGGGTGGAATTTTCCAGAGAGTGGTAGAGAGGAAGGCAGTGCTCTTATATGAGAATATGAGGATCAAGAAACAAGATTAGGATTATGCGACTTCCAGAAGGGAACTGACTTTATGAAGAGTTTAACCTTGTAGGTGCTTTTTGCCTTTAACCACAAGAAGTTATATTTTGTATATGGTTTCAGACCTTTTCTCTCATATTCTGTAATTCTCTTTAGCTTCCTACAGCAATGCTCCAGTAAAGTGTGATAGACAGCTAGATACCAGCCGTGCCTCAGTTTCCTTATCTGTAAAATGGAGATAATACTTTCCTCATAGGGTTGTTGTGAGGGTTTAATGAACTAGTACATGTTAAATATGTTAATGAATGTGAATTAAGTTAGGGCACTTGCCAGTGCCTGGCATGTAAAAACGCTCAGTATATGTTAACTGTTGTTGCAACTGTTAAAAACCTCAACACCTTCTCCTCTTCTTCCTCTTCAGGAAGGCCTTTTAGATGTTGAGATAGCTTCAGATTATCTTTCTTGAGGCCTTTCAGATATTTAGAAAGGCCAGGGGTATTTCCACTTTTTGTAGTTACTAGTTATTAAAAAATAAGGAAATTACAAAATAAGATTGCAAAATGGGGTGGTATGTTTTCAACATTTACATATAACAAATTAATGCCTTGCAATACAACAAGATACAAGCAGTAAAGCTGTACTATTCACAGGGTAATTACACAGTATACAAATGGTGTACTGCAGACACTGTAGCTCAGGGATTGGATACAAGCATAAACCTGAAGGGTGAACAGCAACATCCAGTTTTATCAGCCTATCTTTCTATATATTAAATATATATAATCTTGTTTCGAAATAACTTTAAAGGCAAATTTTTAGTCCTTTCATAAATCAGAAGACAGACCAAAAGGCTCTTTTGCACCCCTCTATGCAGATTCATGAAGGGAAGTAAGGGCCCTCCTCTTCTGAGGATCCCCCTCAACACACACACACACACACACACACACACACACACACACACAC
>NW_012148864.1:213663-216171 GCF_000956105.1 Propithecus coquereli | reverse complement strand
AGCTCCTCCCAGTCTGTGCTCTCCAGTCCTTTCAGGTCCCTGATGTCCCCTGCTCAGTCCCTAGGTCTTTAGACACAACACTCAGTGGTGCACTTCCTGCAACTGTGCCTTCCTCCGAGGCCAGGTGGTGAGAGAAGAGCAAGAGAAACAAAAGCAGCAGGTGTTCTTCCCTACTTGGGACCACAGCCCTTCCGATCAGAATCAGAGAAGAAGGTTCTCCTCCTCAGAATGTGGGGCACCTGGGAGCCCCCCCACTGTTGTTACTGTCGCTGTCATTTCCACCATATCAATCATTGGATTGCTTTGAGCTGGTATGTGAGAGAACAGGGAAAAGAAGAAGCCCGGAGAATTTTTCCACCCTGCTTAGCATCAGGAGTTCCCTTTCCCTCTCCTGAAGCCAGAATTTGAGGGCTTCCCCTGATCTCTCCTCTGTGCTCGGTGCCCAGCTCTGAGTATCGGGATGTCTTGAAATTAGGTTGGGGACACCAGGAAAAAAATGAGAAATTCACAGCTAGTTCAGTGGTACTTCAAATTTTGATCTTCTCCAATCTTCTTTTTAGTGTTTAAATGAAGAAAACTCCATGCTTTTTCCCCAGGTTTTATAGCTACTTCTCCTAGGAGAGACAGGACAGAATATGCTTATTCCATCTTACCTGGAGCTGGAACTTCTGCCTCAGGGGGTATGTACTTATTTTTTTCCCTGCTTGAAATGTTTTTCACCTGGATTTTTGATCATCCAACTCCTACTCTTATTTTAGGTTCTACCTCAAATGTCATGTGCTCAGAGAAGTCCTTCCTGACCACCCTCCCTGCAGTGGTCTTTCTCCAACCCAGACAGTCCTTGCCACATCATGCTGTTCTACTGTTTTCATGGCATTTGCCACTACTTGAAATTATCTTGTTTATATTGTCTACTTGCTTTTTGTCTGTTTGTCTCCACCCCACAATGAAGGCAAGCACTTATCTTGCTAATTATTTTCTTACCTGCATTTAGAGCGTTGACACGTAGAAAGTGCCCAGTAAGTACGTGTTGAGTTAAGGAATGGAAAGAAGCAGCATTGAGTGAAATAATGTTTGTTGGCTGATGCCTGAGGAAGGTCATTTTACTAGAGAGGAGGCCACAGACATAGGACAGTGGGTGGGTTGCAGCGCCATTCACTAGACAGGGACAATTGGAGAATGGTCTTGTGGTCCAGGGATGGGAATCAAGACCTTGGCCCTTGTCTTGGCTCTGCCACTGACTTGCTCTGTGATTCTGGAAAAGTCACTTTATCTCTTTGGGCCTTAATTTCTGCACCTGAGAAATACTAGAATGAGATTTGTTGAGTCCTAAAGTCCTTCCAGCTTCAGCACCTTGGAATTGTCAAACATTTAAGTCAACAGTTTGGCATGCCTTTAAGTTTGGTTACGAGATCCAAAAGGATCAGTCATGCCAGAAGAACCTGTCTCTCTGCAACATGAAATCTTCCTTCGGCAGGAAAGTGAATGAGATAATTATGGGAAAAGAGTTCTCCTTAGATTCTGGCACTAAAAGGACCTGCTTGTTCTTGGCAGTACACATCTGTTTCCACGGTTGTTTTTTTGTCCTCCAACTTCATGTACAACATCTATTCAGAATATAAGGCCCAACTTCTGTACAGCAGTGTGCTTTGACTTTGGGAACCGTTGGGTGTTTCATTTTCCAGATTTCCTGTTCACACAGCACACATAGAAAGAGAGAGTTGCCTGAAACTTTTGGTACTACCAACCCATCTCCTCCCTGAAATGTTTTCCCCAGCGCTGACACTCTGGTTGGGTCTGGAGTATTAAGACTTACGCCTCTCCTTCCCAGTGTAGTAAGTTTGGACACAGAGATCCTATTATTTTTAGCTTGCAACAGACATCATGGGCCCCTCCAATTTGGCTTAAATATTTTGGTTTCCTTCGAAGTCTCTGGGAAATGTATTTGGGAGACAGGGAAGCCAAATCCAAACATGCTAAGGCCCTAGAAGGCTATGCCAGGAATGTGGTAGTGTATTAACGAATTGCTTTGCTATTTACATTTCGCACTGTAGTTGGCACGTGAATCATATCATCAAGGTATTTGCCACATGGAATGAATAGCCTTTTGCAGCGAGGTCTGGAAAGAGAGCCTTTTTTCTCCCTTTTTCTAGTTTCCTTCGTATTTTCATCTGTTTACTGGGCCTTAATATTCATTCCCTCACAAGACATTTGTTGTGTTTTAGACACTGTCTAGCCCATGTGATGAATCTGCATTGAAGGAAAGCTTTTGTTTTTCTTCATAAATATTTTGACCTTTTATTGCTACTCAGTTCTTCCATTACTGCATTTCTGAATCTCTGATGATATAGTGCCGGGGGTTCCCTTAATATAAAGTTAATAAAATTGTCACTCAAAATATTTTTAAATGACCTGTGTAATTATCAGAAGCGTTGTTGTTGGATAGTGGGGTATAATTTGGTTTCACTGTCATAAAATATGAAAGTGAGAAAGTTTATAGACCGCATA
>NW_012148864.1:208205-210288 GCF_000956105.1 Propithecus coquereli | reverse complement strand
AAAAAAAAAAAAAAAAAAGTAAACACGCGGTGATGATTCCCTGGGAATTTACTGTCTTCAAGACCACACTGCCTTACAAAGAAAGCAGGAACAACTTGTGTAAGCAAACTTTGCATTTCTATGCCTACCAATAAACAATAAAAGTTTACTGTTATTTACCAAAAGTGGAAGGAAGGAGAAACAGCCATGGTTCCGTATCTGGCAGGCTGTCATTAACAATTATATAGCTTACGCTTTGCTTTATTCATTTACGCTTTGCTTTATTCATTGTGGTAGCATCAGGGCCAAAGAATAAATAGGTCAATTTCCCATCTATATCTGAGGAAGGGTGGGCAACCTGGAGTTTTGGGTGCCCCTGTTCCACAGATGCATTGACAACTTTCTTCATTTTCCAGATGAGAGAAGGAGGGTTGTGTTGAAGTCCTTTCCTGGAGACGGGGAAGGGATAGGGATTGTAGACTTCTGGGTAGGGTGTCCAAAACCTAGGCTGCTTTTTGTACAAAGCTCTGCAGGCCCTTGGTTAAAGGGTGGTTGTGTGGATGCTGTGGTCTCGGAAAGAATGTCTTAGCTCCTGAATCCTCGCGGTGAGGGAGAGGAAGGCTGAAGGAGCACCCAGAGCAGCCGCACCAACAAACAGAGGGAGCAGCCCTCCCCCACGGCACAGGGATTAGAAGGAGCAGTGGTGAGAGTAGTGGTGGTAGGCGAATGATCACTGCAACTCTCATTTCCATTTTTCCCAGACTGCATCAGCACCCGCGTTCCGAGAGAGGAAGCCACAAACACGACACTTATTACGCTTCTCTGTAACCTCAGTGTGTGGGGCAGGAAGGTGGGTTTAGAAAAATAAAAACATGTGACATTGCTCAAACCAGGAGTATTGAGTCACAATTTGTATTCAATTAAAGTAACTTTTATACAGGCTTCAATTCACTAGTTATACTGTGCGTATTGGCAAGCTCCAACTCAGACGCCAAAGAAAACTGGCACAGGAGTAACCTTCCCACCCCACCGCCCCAGCTGAAACACCCGACTGGGTGTCACTGCCTTTATCACTTCCTCCCTTCTCTGTTCGCGGTCGCTGGTACCTGCAGTCCCAGAGGACGGAAGGGCAGCATCACAGTCTCTGACAGGCACCTTTGAGAGGCTGCCCACCCTGGATTATTGATTTCCTGATGGTGGTCAGGATATTTTAGCAGGCCCCATGTCTTTTTCTTTTAATGGCTGCCCAGATTTTGGACTGTTATCAGCTCTGCTGCTGCTGCCGTCACACACACAGTCTTGGCAAGAGAATGTCACCGCACCCTCTCTGCCACCCCTGTCCACCTCTCACACCCCTTTCTCCTTGTAAACCTCAAAGGGCTGCAAGGAAGCAGTTGCCACCTGCTGCACCATCCTCCACTAGTTTGACTGGTTTTTCCTCCTAAGGCAATCCGGCCCCTCTGCTTCTGAGGCCCTGGAGACCCATGTGGTTAGCAGCCATAGGACAAAAAACTCAAGTTTGGCAGGCAAACAGTAAAATAGGTCTTTCAAGTGATTCTGAGAACCTGAAAAGTGACTTTGTTGTAAAACCTGTGATTTTCCTTTCTCCTTTCCAATGAGTTGGATTTTTGAACTATACTTAGTATTCAGAACTCAAAGTACTCTCTGTTCTCATTGCCTGCGAATGTATTACAAAGTGAACCCTTTCTCCCAGTAAGGGGCAGAGGGTTTTTGAAGAACCCCGCTGCTGTCCTTCAGATGGTAATCATATGTGACACACTTCAACTGGCCATCATCACGCCAGGTTCTAAATACATTTCTGAACAAGGGAAAGGGAGAAGCTATTCTCTTACTCTTGAAAAAAAATACTCAGAAGTTATTAATTTAATTCCAGTCTTCCCTAAATAGAAACTGATTGCCATAGAAAGTGAGGCAAGAAATTAACATCTACTGTTAACACCTACTGTGCGCTGGGGGCTCAGCACACACATTCTCATTTAACCCTCCAAAAGGCTAGCTTGGACAGGCTGTCATTGGTTTCTGGGTGGTTCTCATTAATTAACACAACAGCAGTTCCAGGAGGGCCACAGCAGAAGCTGCAAGG
>NW_012148864.1:205842-208155 GCF_000956105.1 Propithecus coquereli | reverse complement strand
TAAGTATTAATAGTCAGTGATTATCCCAAATTCTGGGTGATTTGTTTACTATAGCATAGTGGTTAATCTCATGGATTCTTGAGCTACTCTGAATGAATATAAATCCTGGTTCCACCATTGGTTGCTCTCTGTGATCTTTTTCAAATTGCATTACCTCTACATGCCTCAATTTCTCTTTGTAAAATGGGGAGGATAGAAATTGTACTTGCCTTATAGAATTGTTTCAAGTGATAAGTTAGTTAAGACAGGAAAAGTGCTTAGAATAGCACCTGGCACATAGCAAACACTATATAAATGTCATTATAATTTTCAGTATTATCCATATTATTAGCAATGAATATGTCGTCTTCTATCCTTAGAAAACAATTCAGTAAATGTTATTTTTAACCAAAAACGTATTGCATTATTGATGCAATCTTTACAGAAATGTATCCCCCTTGTATCATAAATGTTTTGGGTTAGCAGGAAATGACAATAAAAATAATGTACTTTAGGTATCTAGAATAAATTATTAAAAGTTATTAATAACTTGACCTTTTTTCTGCCTATTTACTATCGAATATTAATATAAGCAGAGAATGAAGAGATTCTCCTCCGGTAATGCCGTCACACTTTTGACATTCATCAGAATCACCTGGAGGTCTGATTAAAATACAGATTGCTGGGCCCCACGCTAGAGATTCTAATTCAGTACATCTGGGGTAGAGCCTGGGAATTTGCATGTCTAACAAGTTGCCAAGTGAAGCTGCTGCAGGTCTCAGACCACACTTTGAGAGCCACTGACTTACAGCATCTGATGCTGCCATCGCAGGAAAGACCTATGACCAGGAAATCAGCACCCCTGGGCTTTTTCAGTCACTCCCAGCTGTGTGAGAGTTCTTCTCTCCCTCCCTTTCTTCCTTTCACAAACATTCGTGGGACACTGACCATGGGCCAAGCACTGTGTTTGGTACTGGGAATAAAAAACTTTTGCTCTCAAGGAGTTTATAGTCTAGGAGGAATCTCAGGCAGATTACTTAATCTGCTTTCCAATAACTCAACCAGGAAATGCAGAGTTTAATCATTAATTTATTTTAATGGCAATCAGTGAACATTTACTATGTCCTGGGCTTCGTGAAAAGCAAAAAGAAAAAAATTTCATCTTATAATGTTTTCAGTATGCAAAGTATATCCATAAGCATTATCTCAATTTAGCCTCACACCAACCATGTGTGGTGGATAAGATACGATTAACCCTATTCCACAGATGAGCCAACCAAAGCACAGAGAGGTCAAGAGGTTTGCCTGAGCTGGAAAGAACTAAGAGGGGACTTGAACTCAGTTCCTTGCTCCATATTCTAGACTCTTTCATCTATATACATTATCAACTAAATTTTCTCTAAGGTTCCTTTCTTCTTGCTCTTTGTGATAAATATTGGTTGAACTAAATGGTGATCTTTTTTTAAACCTATTGTTCCAAAGCAGTGGGTACTACTTTTAGATAAGCTTTGGAAACTCATTTAACATCATCAGCAATGCAAGTCATCAAATATTTATTGAGTAGATAATATGTAATTGTGATGCACCAAGGTTGGAGATTTAAAAATATATATACTTATAAAATATAGCTCCTGTTTTTGAAGGGGCAAAAAGTCTAGTAGGACAGATACATTGACAGGAAATACTACAATGAAATGTAGAAAGGACAATGACTGAAGAATGCCTAGGGTGCTAGGTTGCTGCGGAGTGAGGACACAAACCCAGCGTGGGGAAGGGACTGGCAAAGATTTCCAGGGCAGCTCCTGGCTTAGCTGATTTGTGTGAGATGAATGCTTTGCATAGCAAATGTGGTGGGGAGCAGGTGATCTTGGCCTAGGGAATTGTATATACTAAGACTCTGAAGCGTAAAACAGCACGTTGGGATATGTCTTGTATGTGGTAGGAAGACTGTGTATTACAGAGGTTCCAAGCTTAGGCTTTGGAGTCAACGTGTCCTTAACCCCAGTTTATTCACATATTAGCTGGTGATCTTGGGCAATTTAATCTCTCTGAATTTGATTTCTACAATTGGAAAATGGAGATAGTATCACCTACTTCAGTGGGTTGTTGGGACTAAAACAACGTAATGCATGTACAACTCTTTTTTTTTTTTTTTTTTGAGACAGAGTCTCTCTCTTGTTGCCCAGGCTAGAGTACCATGGCGCCAGCCTAGCTCACAGCAACCTCAAACTCCTGGGCTCAGGTGATCTTCCTGGCTCAGTCTCCCAAGTAGCTGTGACTACAGGCTCATTCCACCACCCCCAGCTATTTTTTTCTATTTTTGGTAGAGATGGC
>NW_012148864.1:192142-202867 GCF_000956105.1 Propithecus coquereli | reverse complement strand
ACTCTAGCTTGGGCAACAGAGCCAGACTCTGTCTCAAAATAAATAAATAAATAAAGAAGTGGAGAAACAGACTGTACTTGTGTACATGCAAGGGCTGGGTGGAATTATTGAGGCCATCTTTACAAACCAACTAGCACACTGAACCTGAATGAAAAGGAGTAAGGAGAGCTGGCTTATACCTAACTCCGAGAGTGTAATATTAAATGAAATAACATTCACATGGTGTTTTGAGCACTTTGCAGAAAAATGTGGTATCTGGTCAAAGTGGTCCACTGTAAATAAACAGAAGTAATCTTTGTCACAATGATGTGAAAAATCAATTAGGTAGATTTAATCTGATTTGGAAGGTATGTTTGCAATGGTCAGACAGAATATAGGCAATATTTATTTGGCATACATATGGTTCACTATGCGGAGCTCTGAAGAATCATTCAATGGAACAGTTGAAATTGAACTGAGGCCCATGGACTTCTGGCTGGGAGGAAGTGCCAAGAAATTCTGCTGTGGGCAGAGAGAACAAACTGGTTTCAAATATAAGCCCCAAATTGAAAGTCAAAAGGGTGGATGTTCCTAATGGCAGGTGTTGATTTGCAGCTGAGCTGCTTCTCCCGTAAACAACACTGAGAAACATGCTCCCGGGCGTGCAACAGCAATGCTTTACTTCTCTAACAATGATTAAAGATTGTCCAAGCCATATCAGGTAGACATGCTAGTTATTAGTGTCTATTTTATTTCCTTATCTCTAAAGGCTTAAGGTCTCTATTAGCTGTGATAAACTGGGCCTTATATCTCGATAAGGTTTACTTCTTAGAATGGCCTTGGTATGCCTGTTTCCTGGTGATGGATTCAGAAAGCAGCCAAGGAAACACTCCAATTAGAGAGGAGGGATGGAAAAATCTCTGAACTTAAAATACTGTACCCAGAAGAGGAGTGGCAATGACATTAGATTGGGATGCAGGCTTTGCTTTACTCCTGCTCTGCTACCCACCAGTTCTGTAAGCTTAGGTGTTTCCCTCCTTTCATCCCCACAACAGGTAGTATGTCCATAGTTACCTCCTGAATCTTGCATCCCATCTCTCCTGCCATTAGCGAGGTGTTTATCAACTATCTTTTGGGTTAAAGCAAAGTCTTTCGGAGTTCTTGTCTGATCATGTCACTCTTCTCTCGTTCCCCATCACCTCTCCAGACTCCTGAGTTTGGCAAACAAGACTTTTCATGATTTGGGTCTGTCTGTCTGTCCAGATTTCCTCCTTGCCACTGTCCTCCCTCTGTGGTACATTGATATGGGGGTGGTGAGGGCGGAAAAAAAAGGCCAAATTCTCCCTACTTGCATTTACATGAATTGCAAAAAGATTGTGCAGATTCTCCCATCAATAGTGGAGTCTATTTCCTATGCCTTGACTCTGGGCTGGCTTTGTGACTTGCTTTGGCTTATTAAATACACTGGAAGTGGCACTATGTCAGAGCCTAAGCCTTGACAGTTCTGGAGTACTTTTGATTTCTCTTGGAACCCTGCCACTGCCATGTGCACAGGGCCAGGCTAGTCTGCTGAAGAATGGGAGCCTATTTGGAAGACAGCCAATTGTCACAGCCAAGGCTATACTAGACCAGTCTACAGCTAGCCAATGCCCAGACATGCAAGAGAAAATGCCCTGCCTGGCACTCAGCTGACTGCCCATACATGAATGAGCCTCACTGAGACTGCAAGATCTGCTCAGCTGACTCAAAGACTCAAGAGCAATAATAATGCTGTTATTATTTTATGCCACTGAATTTTTGGGTGGTTTGTTACACAGCAATAGCTAATTAATTCCATCTCTCTATACTGTGGGCTCTAGTTGGCTGAATTTCTTGCTGTTTTCTGTACATGCCATTCTCATTCTCACAGTTTGGCTTCTGCAAAGGTTGGTTCCTCTGTCTGAGATACTCTTGTCTTCCAGCTTCACCCTTTGCTTGGCTAAATTCTATTCATTTCTCATGACTCAGCATAGAGATGTCTTTCCGCCAACAAGTTTTGCCTGACCCTTGTCATGACTAGGTTAGCTGTCACTACTGGCAAAGACTCCTTGACCTAACTCTAGTCATGTTCTTCCAGCCCGCTAGGCATGAACTCCAGTGTCCACCCTTGTTGAGCCTTCATTGTCCAGTTTTAGTAAGAATCCCAAGTCAGTGCTATGGTTTGAATGTGTCCCCCAAAGTTCATGTGTTGGAAACTTCATCTCCAGTGGAACAGCGTTAGGCAGTGGGGCCTAACAAGAGGTGATTAGGTCATGATGGCTCTGCCCTCATGAATGGATTAATGCCATTGTCTTGGCAGTGGGTTCATTATAGAAGTGAGTTCCCCCTCCTCTTGCTCTTTCCCATTAATGCTCTCTTGCCCTTCTGCCTTCCACCATGGGATCATGCAGCAGAAAGGCTCTCACCAGATGTGGGCTCCTCGACCTTGGACTTCCCAGCCTCTAGACCTGTAAGAAACAAATTTCTCTTCTTTTGCTTTTTTGCTTTTTCTTTTTCTTTTCTTTCTTTCTTTTTTCTTTTTTTTAAGACAGCCTGTCACTCTGTTGTCTGGGCTAGAGTACAGTGGCATCATCACAGCTCACTATAACCTCAAACTCCTGGGCCCAGGTGATCCTCCTGCCTCTTTTTTTTTTTTTGAGACAGAGTCTCACTGTGTTGCCCGGGCTAGAGGCCGTGGCATCATCCTAGCTCACAGCAACCTCAAACTCCTGGGCTCAAGCGATCCTCCTGCCTCAGCCTCCCAAGTAGCTGGGACTACAGGCATGCGCCACCATGCCCGGCTAATTTTCTCTATATTTTTAGTTGTCCAATTAATTTCTTTTTATTGTTAGTAGAGACGGGGTCTCGCTCTTGAACTCCTGAGCTCAAACAATCCGCCTGCCTCGGCCTCCCAGAGAGCTAGGATTACAGGCGTGAGCCACCGTGCCTGGCCCCTCCTGCCTCTTGAGTAGCTGGGACTACAGGTGTACACCACCACACCCAGCTAATTTTTCTATTTTTTGTAGAGATGGGGTCTCACTCTTAGTCAGGCTGGTCTCAAACTCCTGGCCTTAAGCTATCTTTCTGCCTTGCCCTCCCAAAGTGCTATGATTATAGGTGTGAGCCACCACGCCCAGCCTCTTTTCTTTATAAATTACCCAGTCTGTGATATTCTGTCATAGCAACACAAAATGGACTAAAACAGGCAGCTTAGAAAGAATCTCAACCCTTGCTATATGATCACTCTGGCCTACCTTCAGTAAGAATCCTCTTAGGTCAATGTAGCAAGAATTATCCTATCCTCTTAGTAATTTCCCATCCACTGAAACCTCCACCTGCTTCTTGGCTATAAATCCCCACTTTTCCTTGCTGTATTTGGAGTTGTGCCCAATCTCTCTCCCCTACTGCAAAGCCCTATTAAAATAGTCTTTTGAATAAAGTCTTCCTTACCAGTGTCAGAATAATTTTTTTCTTTTATGCTGTTGTGTTTTCCCATAACACCCTGCCCTCATCTCTTCTTAGCACTTGTTATGCTGTAGTGTAATTCCCTGTGCAGTCATCTGACTTCTTACTCTCCTTTAAGGTCCTGAAGGCAGGCCTGTCTCTTGTTTGAAGCATTAACATTGTCTGAGCTTAGCATAGGGTCTAGTATATAGTAGGAACTAGTATAACTTTGTCAATGAATGAATGAAACCTACTTCCCTCGGTTTCAGTTTCCTCGTCTGTAAAATGTAAGGGGTAAAAAGAATCTGGGATGCACGTCGGTTTTGTTTTGCATGCTGACTCTGATCCACTGGTCCTGAGTGTCTCTAGCTATGCTGAGAAGGATTGTGTGACAGTGACTAGAGTTGTAAGGAAGGAATGTCATGATTAATTAGCTGTGTCCGCCATGGTCAGGAAATAGGAAGTGACAGCGAGCCTGCCAAAGACGTGCCAATCCAGGGAAAGAGGATTCTCTGGCTCGTGCGAATATCAATCTTGCTCAGCTCAGCCATGTCTGCATCATATATTGTGCCAATGAAGAGAAAAACCAAATGTGAAACCGACTAGATGCCAAAGTTAATGTTGCTTGCTGTGAAAGAGATCAGGTGCTCACCAATCCATTTTCTCTTCCCCAACCCATTTTTAGCACACACTGGACTATGTTTTTCCAGCCACTTTGCATTAAGTTTAGGGCACAGACTAGCTACTACCAATGTCATGTCAGGTGAAGCGTGTGAGTTACCTGTGGTTAAGTGCAGGGGAGCCTTCTTTGTGTTCCCTTTTTCTCCCTATTGGCTGGTTCTATACAGAGAAACCACAGGAAGGATCTGGGCACCCAAGCAACTGCATCCCACATTGGACTTTGATAGAACGAGAAATAAACTTTTATCTCTCAAGCCACTGAGATTTGGGAGGGGGGAGAGTTGTTATCTGAATATATCTGCCTACCTTATTTTCTTCTTTCTTTTTATTTGTAGGGGTGGAGGCATTGAGAAGGTATATACCAAATGTTCTTGGCATTCATGGAAGTCAATAAAAATTGCATTTGATACTTCAAGTGCTTCAGCTAACCTAAAGTAATGATTTTATAAATTGAGAAGCTTTAGAAACCTGTGTTGTTTTGGTCTGCATTTATTATTGCTCTGTGTACCGTTGGTTCTTTTCCCATCTAAGGTGACCCACCATGGGGGCATGACAAAACCCTGCATGGGACACCCCCTACCCCTTTCCCTTGATATCAGGTGCCTATCAGTCCCTGCAGAGGAAGATGTTTATGGCTCCTTAAGCCCAAGAAGGTAATAATTTCTTCCCTCAAACTTCTTGCCTTCCACAATTTGATTGCAAAAGTTTTCAAGCTCATGACAGAAGCAGAAGACACAGATTTAAAATATTCACGCCTCTGTGTCTGCAGCAGCTGTGAATATGTATTTCCAGCCAGAGAGCTGCAGCCTTCCGGTTTAGGAAGGCAGGGCCCAGGCTACATGAAGAGGAAGTAGGACCTGACCTTTCTAAAGCTCTGCCCTACAACCTTGGGCGTATTACCGTCTGAGTTCCTGGCAGTTAAGCCTTCACTCTTCCCCTAATAATTATGGTTCCCAGAGCTGCCTGATTTTCATGCAGTAAAATGTTTTCTCCCTGTAGTTCCATCGAAACTTCCCCATCTAAAGCTCAGTTCTCTCACCTGGCTCTCTTTTCAATGCACTAATCTGATCAATTTGGGGGAACTAATGGCTTATTGGGTCCCTAGTAAGGGAAGTGGCTTTCCTTTGCTGCCTGTGCAATAAATGAACATCTCTCTAGTAGCCTGTGGGGGAGAATGTTGCTTAAACTGGGCATTTTAGGCCAGTAAGAACGAAAGAAAGGCTCTGCGGCAGACCAGTGGGGGGAATCCTTGGATGTGCACGGCCTTCTTGCCCTCCCCAAATCATCCTTTGAAGGTAGCAGTGTGATCTGCCAGTGCCCAGGGCTGGTCCAGTGTGTCTGCTGTGACGGCAGAAGAGACCAAAGCAACAGAGACGGTGGGAGTCTGGATGTAATGAGTGGCAGGATTTTAATGTTGTGTGCCAGGGTGCATGTGGGAGGGCTGTCTGAGTCAAGGTCAGTAGGACGGTGCAGATTTCGGGAAAACGGGGCAGCAGGAGGGCCCTGAAATTGGGCGGAGACAGACGTTTTGGAATGCAACAGAAGGCAAACAAGAGAATGAGGCAACTGGGTTTTTTCATGTGGGTTTTTTTTTTTTTTTTTTGGTATTTTTGTGGTTATCACAGAGTGTGCCTGAAGGCTTGAATCCGCCCCTGACTTTGACAGGGGAAGCCCACACCGTCAGCACCACTGCGCGGGGTCACATTTATTGAGCCCTCACCGTGTACTGGTGGTTCATTTATTGCTCCTACAACCCTGCACAGTCTAAGTGTCACTATTCCCACATTCATAGATGAGGAAACTATGGTTAAAAAATAACTTTGTGGAAGGTTACAAAGCTAATAAAGTGGAATGGACTAGACCCTTGTTCTTCACCACCACGCCTTATTACTGCAATCGCTCCAGAGGGGGAAGGGGGTGGAAAGCCCCACCTTTTGCAGGAAAGGTGGGTGGACAGCCAGAAGTGTGGGGAAGTCGGTGCTGAGCTGTTGGGTTGGGAGTTGGTCCTGCTAGCGGGGATGCCACCAGCATCTTTGTCCGACCATGTTCTCTCGGGGCAAGTCTTTGCAGCCAGTGTCCTCTGGCCGATGTGACAAAGTGGGCTGCCAGCTCAAATAAGATAAAGCCTCATCGGTGGTAGAGAATGGGAACATGGAGGTGAAAGCCCTAGAGGGTCCGGGGTTGTCATACACCTTGTCAGTCAGGCAGAGCCTCCCGATGGAAGAGTCTCCAGCATTGAATGGCCCCTGGAGGATGCTGACTGATGTTGCCCTTCAGAGAGCCCAAGCGATGACGAAGGACATGCATAACTGTACATTTGCAAGTGGAAAATCCATTGTGACAACAGGGTGCATTTGAGTCACCAAATGTATTCTGCCACCTGGCTGGAACTTGACCTCCATGGCGCGTCCGGAGAAGTCAGCCGCGGCTCCAGCCTGGGCTGCCAGTGCGAGGAAAGCGGTTTAGCAATCGAATCTTTCAAAAGCAATTTAGCTCATGCTCCAAAGTCCTGAATGGAATTGACAGCAACTTCCCCCCTGGTTTCCTTAACCATCAGATAAAAGTGCTGAGCCGTTTTAAACCTTTTTGAAGCCAACACTCACCTGCAAGTGGAATTTTAAGAGGCGCCTGCAAAGAGATCTGACTTAATTCCAGAAGTTTCCTTCCCACTAGTATGAACAATTAGCACAGCAATTCCAACCTTTGGTGCCTGGAGTTTATGTATAGTGATCTGAAGTGGGAAATATTCAAGAGGCCCATGCCTAGTGGTGAAGCGAACAGATTTTTACCCCCCTCTGTCCTATGAAATGGGGATAATGATAATAAACTCTGCTGGGTGGGTGCGGGCCAATTAGTCCAAGTTTGCAAAGCTCAGAGTCTTATTACAGCTTTACTGCTTGTGGAGGATGCGCAGCACCTTCCTGTGACTTTACATGTGAAACTAATTGCCCTGGAAATGTCAGGAATTTGATCTTCCATCAAATCCTCCAGCCCTTCACATCCCTTGACGATCTTGGGCTATTTACATCTCAAGGTTAAAGGAGGCTGTGCTTTCTGGATGCTAATCAGTTGTGAAAACTTTTGATCTCCTCTTGAAAACTACATTTGCAATTGCCCTGTTCTAAGCATGGTGAGAACTGAGCAGTAGAGGTGTAGATAAGTTGGCTTTATTGAAATGAGCAATGTGTTTAGCAGTTGTGAGTTTTAATTCTATTTTCCTTAGGGCACTGTGGGCTCTTAGAAAATCACTTAATATTTCTGAGGTTGTATTTTTTTTTTTTCCCCTCCAAACATGAAGTGAATTTTGTCATATCTCCCTGGGGTTGTGGAAATTACCCTTACAAAACTCTAGTTCTTAATAACTTGTAGATTGAAAAGAAAGAAATTTTGCAAATATATTCTCCCAAATATGTGCTTACACATATGTATGTGTACTTACTGTTTTTCTGCTGTGCTTTTAGTGATACTAGGCACTTTGTAGTGATGAAATCCTCCTTCTAAATCAGGGTTCTCAATAGCAGCACTATTAACATTTCAGGCCAGATCATTCTTTGCTGTGGGAGGCCTGTCCTGTGCATTGGAGCATCCTTAGCCTCTACCTACCAGATATCAGTAGAACCCTCAAATTGTGACAGTCAAAAATGTCTCCAGACATTGCCACATGTTCCCTGGGGTAGAGTTGCTAGATTTAGCAAATAAAATTACAGGATGCCTACTTAAATTTGAATTTTAGAGAAACAAGAAATAATTTTTAGTTATGTGAATTTAACTAGATATACTATATATAATCTGGCAACATATGGGATGGGTGGGGGGGCGGAATCTCCCCACAGTTAAGAATTATGCTTCTAGATAAAGATTTGCAATTATTAGTGAACTCACATTATTGACTACTTCATCCTTCTCTTATTCCTGCCCCACTTTTCTTTCTTTCCCACCTCTCACCCCAATCCCAGGCTTCACGATAGAGGATAAAATAAATTCCATGTGGGCCTCACCACAAAATGTTACTAGCCTTAGGCGTGAGAGGAAGTAGAAACACATTGTTACTATGTGTATAATACTGTGATAAAATGGGAGTCAGTTACAAAATAAAAACAACAAAGGCAATTGTTTTAGTCCATTTTGTGCTGCTATAATGGAATACCACAGACTGGGTAATTGATAAAGAAAAGGAATTGATTTCTTACGGTTCTGGAGGCTGGAAAGTCCAATATCAAAGTGCAGGTATCTGGTGAGGTCCTTCTTGCCGCATCATTCCATGGCATAAGGCAGAAGAGCAAGAGAGAGCTTGTGCATGCATGTGTGAGAGAGAACGAGAGCGACAGAGAGACAGAGACAGAGAAAGACGGGGGTGGGAGAAGGGAGCTGGACTCATCCTTTTATCAGGAACCCATGATAATATCAATATCAACATTGATCCATTCGTGAGGGCATAGCCCTTATGACCTGATCACCTCTTAGAGGTCGCACCTCTCAACACTGTTGCATTGAGGATTAGTAGAGACGGGGTCTTGCTCTTGCTCAGGCTAGTCTCAAATTCCTGACCTCAAGCTATCCTCCCACCTTGGCTTCCCAGAGTGCTAGGATTACAGGCGTGAGCCACAGTGCTGGTTCAGCCACAGTTCAACACATGAACTTTGGGGACACATTCAAACCATAGCATCAATTCAAAAGGATGCCTGTCTGAGCAGAATCCTTCTATGAATGGCACAGGACCCCATCAGATAGGCCTTTGAGGAAAAGAAATTCCGTGTGGTTCCAAGGTCTCCATGGACCCTTTGAAAGTCAAGCTCTGAAGTTACTGTGAATTTTCCTTTTTGCCATTTAATCGACAAATATTTTTTGAGTAATGTTTGTGCCAATCAGGTGCTGTGTGGTATACAGATAAGGAAAAGGCACAGTTCGTGTCTATAAAGAGGAAGCACGTGGTACTTCCGCAGAGAGACACTTGCTGATAATAGCTGGCACGTTCCCAGTGCCTAGTCAGGGTACAGGCGATGAGCAGGGAAAGAAACAGGCTGCCGTGGGTGGGTTGGGATCAGGGAAGCCTTTCTAGAGTTGGTGAAATGGAAGCATGCGTCGCGTTTCGGGTAGGGGTAAACAAGCTGGTTGGAGACATGTGAGTATCTGCTGAGGACCAACAATTTGGTGATCCTGTAAATTAATAATCCTTAGATACTTGTCAAAGTCAGTGTAAAGAAGCAGCACATCCATAGGGGAAGGAGAGAGGAAGAGGCTGGCTTTTGTCAGTCTTTAGCTTCTCCTTTATTATTCCCAACAATTTATCATTGCTCCACTCTGCAAACAAAATTCGTCAGGCCACCAGCTTAGAGACTCTGTTGGTACTGGGTCTGCTCCTCGAGGCAACGCTTCCTCCCCACTCCCTCTGCAAGCATTTTATTAATATTTCATTCAATTCCATACAGAGCTATCCTGAGATAAGTTCTCTACTTTCTTACATTTGTCACTGTGTTTCAGTGCCCCTTACAGATTTTTACTCCCATTCATTGCCCAACTAGGTCTCTTGTTAATCCAGCTCTAATCCTATCAAAATGTTATTGACACATATGTTGTGATTAAAACACTTATATGTATTATTCACTCTTTGAAAGGGTCTTCGTCACATGTTCTATGGAGGGCCACCTCTAGTGGTGGTGGCAGAAGCAGGACACGGTGCTGCTCTGGTAGGAGCATTAGATTGAGAGGCAGGAGGCTGGTTTCAAGCTCTGATTTTGCAACTAACTTGCTGCATGTTCTTGTGTAAATCACATTCTCAACCCGGCCCTTCCTTTCTTCCTCTAAATGTGGAAGGCTGGACTAGAACCAGGGTGGCAAAACAGGGTTTGTCTTATATGCCAATTCCACTTGGTTGATAACAGCTTCCTGAACTGATGCATAGAGAAAACTTTTTAGGTCACATCTGGACTCCGGAAGAAAGAGTGATCAATTAGCAATGTCTACCATGGGTGAAGAAAGAGGGTACCGGGGGTGATGGGGTCTGGGTGTCTCATTTTAGCATCCCTTGGTTGAATAGGCTCTAAGAAATCCCAATCAGAATTCTTACACTCAATGTGAATATCAGTTAAATGTTCTCAGAGGGCTTTTGTATTCAAAATCAGGATTCCGTAGACTCTCCCAAAATGATAGCTAAGTTATGTAAGCAAGGAAATGGGTATAATTCTTTGCTTCACGTAGGATGGCTTTGCTTCTTACCTGCCTCATTAGGATCTACACATTTGCGGTTTTTCTAGAAGTGGGGAATTCTTACACTGATAGATTCACACTGTCACTAAGTCCTTACTGTGACCAACAGCACACATTGAAAATTTTGATTGTAAAATAAGGTGATATGATGAAATCTGAAACATAGTAAAACAAAAAGCCAAGCACAGCCAGGTGCTGTGGCTCACGCCTGTAATCCTAGCACTCTGGGAAGCCAAGGTGGGAGGATCGCTTGAGGTCAGGAATTTGAGACCAGCCTGAGCAAGAGCAAGACCCCGTCTCCACTAAAAATAGAAAAAATTAGCTGGGTGTGGTGGCGCATGCCTGCAGTCCCAGCCACTCAGGACGCTGAGGCAGGAGGATCCCTTGAGCCCAGGA
>NW_012148864.1:190608-191497 GCF_000956105.1 Propithecus coquereli | reverse complement strand
ATTTATTGCAACAATTTAAAATAGCAAACACATGGGAT
This sequence comes from Propithecus coquereli, assembly GCF_000956105.1. Taxonomy (NCBI): domain Eukaryota; kingdom Metazoa; phylum Chordata; class Mammalia; order Primates; family Indriidae; genus Propithecus; species Propithecus coquereli. The sequence goes on along the minus strand of NW_012148864.1, from coordinate 191,459 downwards.
CAAATTAAATACACACAATCAATAAAGGAATAAAGAAATAAACATGATACACCTATATAATAGTACACTATACATGCCAGAGTGTGCTGGGGCAACTTGGTTTCCCAGAGTTCCCTTCCCTGCGTGGTTTATGCTAGAGCTGACCACAAGAGGATATTTTGCGAGATAGGGAAGGTAGAGGAAAAGAAGTGGCTGTTACTCTCTGAGAGTTGTTGTGGTCAGTTGTGGTGACAGTGAGATGCAGAAGTGTCCGGTGGATTCTGACTAGTCCTTGGCCCTCTCCTTGGATCTCCCTAACTGTGGGCCCCAGACCCAATACCTGATGCTTGGCTGTGGATCCACAGGGGCGGTAGTTACACAGAGCAATGGATTTCCATGGACGTTTCCACAAAGTCCTTCTTTATGGTTCTATTTCTGAGGCTGATCGTGCTTGGCTGCTCAGATTGACAGATCAGTGGATCCTCTGATCTTCTGGCTTTCCCTAATTGCCCTTTATTTCCCAGCTCTTTTCACAATTGTGTAAGGTCTAGTTTCTAAAGTAAATCCTTTATTTCCTATCTTTATGGTGATTCTTGTTTCACGCGACTGAACCCTCTCTGATAGGTGACAATTTAAGTAACTAATTTGCCACTGCATTCTAGTCTTGGATTCCAAAGCCAGAGAGCCTGGAGTTCTGGTGTTGAAGGGGAGAAGGAGAAGAGTGTCATAGCACCAGGAGAGAAAGAGAGAGAAAAGAATTTGCCTTCCCTCTGCCTTTTTTTTTTGAGACAGAGTCTCACTCTCTTGCCTGGGCTAGAGTGCTGTGGCGTCAGCCTAGCTCACAGCAACCTCAAACTCCTGGGCTCAAGTGA
>NW_012148864.1:187389-190558 GCF_000956105.1 Propithecus coquereli | reverse complement strand
ATTTATTGCAACAATTTAAAATAGCAAACACATGGGATCAAATTAAATACACACAATCAATAAAGGAATAAAGAAATAAACATGATACACCTATACAATAGTACACTATACATGCCAGAGTGTGCTGGGGCAACTTGGTTTCCCAGAGTTCCCTTTCCTGTGTGGTTTTGTGCTAGAGCTGACCACAAGGGGATATTTTGTGAGATTGGGAAGGTAGAGGAAAAGAAGTGGCTGTTACTCTCAGAGGGTTGTTGTGGTCAGTTGTGGTGACAGTGAGATGCAGAAGTGTACGATGGATTCTGACTAGTCCTTGGCCCTCTCTCTCCTCGGATCTCCCTAACTGTGGGCCCCAGACCCAATACCTGATGCTTGGCTGTGGACCCACAGGGGCGGTAGTTACACAGAGCAATGGATTTCCATGGACATTTCCACAAACTCCTTCTTTGTGGTTCTAATTCTGAGGCTGATCGTGCTTAGCTGCTCAGATTGACAGATCAGTGGATCCTCTGATCTTCTGGCTTTCCCTAATTGCCCTTTAATTCCCAGCTCTTTTCACAATTGTGTAAGGTCTAGTTTCTAAAGTAAATCCTTTATTTCCTATATTTATGGTGATTCTTGTTTCACCACTGAACCCTCTCTGACAGGTGGCAATTTAAATAACTGATTTGCCACTGCATTCTAGTCTTGGATTCCAAAGCCAGGGAGCCTGGAGTTCTGGTGTTGAAGGGGAGGAGGAGAAGAGTGTCATAGCACCAGGTGAGAAAGAGAGAGAAAATAATTTGACTTCCCTCTGCCTTTTTTTTTTGAGACAGAGTCTCATTCTCTTGCCTGGGATAGAGTGCTGTGGCGTCAGCCTAGCTCACAGCAACCTCAAACTCCTGGACTCAAGTGATCCTCCTCCCTCAGCTTCCCGAGTAGCTGGGACTACAGGCATGTGCCACCATGCCTGGCTAATTTTTTTTGTATATTTTTAGTCGTCCAGCTAATTTCTTTCTATTTTTTTAGTAGAGACGGGGTCTTGCTCTTGCTCAGGCTGGTCTTGAACTCCCGAGCTCAAACAATCCACCTGCCTAGGCCTCCCAGAGTGCTAGGATTACAGGCGTGAGCCATCACGCCTGGCCTCCCTCTGCCTTTTTGTTCTATCTGGGCCCCCAGTCGATTGGATGGTGCCCACCCACATTGAGGGTGGATCTTCCCACTGATTCCATGAACTCACATGCCAATATCCTCTGGGAACATCCTCACAGATACACACAGAAATAACGTTTACCAGTTCTCTAGGTATTCCTTAATCCAGTCAAACTGACACCAAAAATGAACCATCACGCAAAATCTATGTTTTCTTCTAGAAAGTTTTATAGTTTTGGTTCTTATCTAATGTTTAACTCTATGTTTAATTTTGAGTATTTTTTGTGTATAATATAAATTAAAGGTGAGGTTTATTTTGCTGCACCATTTGTTGAAAAGATTATCTTTTCCCCATTGAATTACCTGGATATATTTATTATTAGTGAATTGAGCATGTAAGTGTGGATCTGGTTTTGGATTCTCTATTTTGTTCTATTGATCTACGATCATGTCTGTTCACCAATATCACATTTTCTTGTTTATGATAGCTTTATGATAATTCCTGAAGTCAGATAGTGTGAATTTCCTTAATTTGTTCTTCTTTTTCAAAATTATTTTGTGTATCCTTTGCATTTCTATACCAATAAAATCAGTTGGTCAATTTCTATAATGAAACCTGCTTGGATTTTGATGGGGATTGCATTAAATCGACAGATGAATTTGGGGGAGAATTGGCAGTTTAATATTGAGAGTGCATTCTGTTTTGATTTGGTTTTTACATAACTGAATAGTGCACGTTTATAAGTAAATATATGACTTTGACAAGGGATAAAATCAGGAATTGCTCAACAGAGCAAAGTTAACTGGCCCAGAGGGATTGAAGTCATAGCTTTGACTTTAGAGATACAGTATTGGAAGCAGCTGCTCCTTAGCTTGATTCAAGTAAAATTGTTTGGCCAAAATTAAATCCATGTTTTTGTGTAGTACAGAAAGAAAATGTGATCTTTGTTGACTGTGATTAATAGAACACATCTAAACACTGATTGACCACTCGAGATGGCAAATATGTGACATAATCCCATTATTACCTTGTGTCTCTCTGCCCATCACGGCAGAAATCATTAATCAGTTACAGCATTCTTTCTCAAATAGTGTGCATCCGGGTACTGTTTTTCAATTAACAGTGGCCCTGGATGAACTCAGTTTGCCTTTCCTGCAGTAGAGAGAATTCCTCCTGTGATTCTGGGCTAGCGTTGGCTTGCAAGATCTCTCTGAAGCTAAATTCTGTTAGTCTCTGTATTCCTTTTACCTGAATCCACTAGGTCAAGGATTTTTCCATTTGTTTTTGCAACCCAAATCCTATGGACAACTTTTGAATTTGTATAAAAAGAAAGTGTATTTGGTTAAGAAGCTCTCCCTATCGAGACTCTAGCCCATCTCTGAGTGGAGATTACATTGAAATCAGTGCCGTCTGACAGCAATCATTAGAGAAGAATTAGGAGTTGAGATTAAGCCTCCTGATGTCTAATCCACTCTATTACTTGCCCAATCTGCCTGTCGTCCTTCGAGCTCAGTTCTCCCACCACTAGGTTGCTATTCCAGCTGTTTCAGACCCACTGGGCTGATCCAATGCATTCAGGATACTTTTCTTCGTGCTGAGCTGTAGAAAACTTATTTTTTAAGGATGGCCATGACATTTAGAGGGGCAGAGGACAGCCTGGTAGAAAACAGATGCTTCTGTTGGTGATTATGGGCTTAGTTGAGCTGAAAATTGTGTATCCTTGGTTTCTCCTCTGTAATTCCTCTGAGAGAACAGATGCCACAAATTCAGGCTCATTTGGGAGGGTGGGGTACACAATGGATTCCATTTCAGAGCTGTTGAGTTGAGATAAGGTGGTGGTATGTGTTGGTGCAAAAGAGATACAGGTTTGGAGCTTAGGTGAAAAATTAGCATTAAAAAATGTCGATGAGGAAGGCATCTGCATATAGGTACCTACTTAAGAGGGGAGAGTAGTTGAACTCTTCAGGTGGAAATGTACACAGGGAGAGGCCTACAGCTGGACCTCAGGGACACTCACATTTGGAGGATTGAGGAAAAATG
>NW_012148864.1:183114-185730 GCF_000956105.1 Propithecus coquereli | reverse complement strand
GGAGATTCAACCACACCATAAATGACGCCTTGTAAATCAATCAATGGCCTTTCAATAGGCTCATTATATTAATATTATTCTATTGACCTTGAGTCAGGAAGGTTATTGTCGTAGAATGAATACAACATGTATTCTCAAGTGCCAATGCTTGGGCCTATTCTGCCACTATTTCTGGCTACATCTTTTTTTTTTTTTTTAACTTATTTTAAGTATGTCACACTCAACTGTAGTGTTATTAACCACTAACTACTAGTGTGGTTTTCCTGTCTGCTCCCCATGCAGAATAAGTCCTAGGCCAAGTTACCTTTGAATTTTGTCTGATCTCTAAAGAACTGGAAATTAGGTCATTTAGTGTCCGCTATTCACTGATGCAACCGTATGGCACAGGTACCTCCATTCCAACGCCCGGCTCATCATGGACACGGCTAATTGATGATTGCACCGTCCTATTGATGTGGCTTAACAGTGCCTTCTGATACGGTAACCACTGCTCGCACGTGGCTATCAAGCATTTAAAATGTGGCTAGCCCAAGTTCAGGTATGCTGTACAGGTAAAACCCACACCAGATTATGAAGACCTACCACCCAAGAAAAGAATGTAAAATATCTCGTTAATAATTTTTTGTATTGATTACGACTTGAAATGATAATATTTTGGAAATACTGGTTTAAGAAAGATATGTTATTAAAATTAATTTTAGCTGTTTCTTAAAATGTTTTTTTAAAATGGCTACTGGAAAATATAAAATTCTATATGTGGCTTGCATTTGTGGCTCATGTTATATACTTCTACAGGACAGCGCTGCCTTCAAATGCTTCTTAAGATAGATCTCTAGGCAGTGGATACCAGTAAACCAGAAACAAAAAGCATGAGTGTTTTATGGGAGTGGGAGAGGGGCCTACACATACTGTTTTCAATCTAAGAATGAAAAAAAGAACCTTTGAATTTATCTGGTTCAGTGGTTCCCAAACATGTCTGTGCATCAGAAACTCCTGGGATCTTAAATTATAAAATTATAGGTTTTCAGGTTCCACCCCTGGGGATTCAGGTTTAATAGGTCCGGTTCCCCGCATTGTGTATTTTTAACCAGCAGCCCAGGGGTGTCCTACGTGCTGCCATGTTTGAGAATTTCTAAGCTAAAACTTTTTTACCTTGCAATGAAGGGACTTTCCTGGGGAGACAAGTGGCTATTGGCAGAGCTAGAACCCGAGCACATGTTCCTCCGGGGTTACATTTTGTACTGCAGCTCCACAGTGCACTTTGTACTGCCGCTCAGGACTGGAACGATCTCAGGCTGCACCGAGGCAGGCAAGCACAGCGCGCTGCCTTATTTGGAGAAAGCTCGGTTTGGCTCAGCAGCCCCCTCTGCTGTCAAAAATCTGTAGGTCAGCCTAGCGGAGCCAGCTTTTGGGGAGAGAGCAGGGAGAACGAACACAGAAGCAAGTCTAAAGGATGCTGCAGTGGGAGAACCTGATTGCAACCCCGAAGTGATCAGAAGGAAACGTTGTAGGCTAAGACCCTTTGAGCTGGAGGAACTGTGGAGGGAGGCTGCCGGACTGCCTTCTGGTCTGGAGGAGGGAATTTGGACGAATCATTTCACTTCCCTGAGCCTCAGTTTTCTCATCTGAACAAGGGAGATAGTGACACGCCATGCCCGCTTCCTTCCTTGGATGCTATTTTAGTAGTCTAATGGGATAACGGGAATGTTGTTACCAATGCTTTGGTACGTCGTTACCAACGTCTTTGGTCCAAAGACACACAGCTAGTTAGAAATAGAACCAGACTTTGAACTCTGGTCTCCCAGTTGAGGTGTATCGTACACGTTCAGCTACCCAAGGAGAGATGTGTTCAGCTGCTTCCAGAGGGACAGGGGCAGGAAAAGCTTACAAGGGAGGTTGAGGCTGGCCTTATGCCTAAGTGAACTAAAACCAGGTAGCTGCTCTGTCGTTTATACGTTTGTTCACTCATTTATTCGTCTCACTTTCATCGAGTACCTCTTACATGCTTGAAACTGTGCAAGAAGTGGTGATAGTGGGTTAAATTAGACATAATTCTCATTGTATGTGTGGATCCAGCTGTGTCTCCCTCAGTATTTCCTTTGCCAGAGATACCCTCAACTAGGTCACAGGTCACTGAGGACCATGACAGGGTGAAAAATGTAAGCTGCCACACATTGGGAGTTTGTTATGTGCCCGATACAGTGCTGGGCACTTCCACGCTCTGTCTTGTTAGATCCTCAGAGCACAGTCCTTAAACCACAATGCCATACTGCCTTGAAAAGTACTTCCTCCTGATAAACGCATTAACTGGCTGTAAGACCGACGGTAAAATGTGTATTTGTTTGTGCATGTCCATCAAAGTGTTATTTATAGCAGTGAAAAATAACCTAAAATAGCTAAAATATGTTTAAATAAATTATAACACAATATTTTTGGAGAATATTTAACAAGCTGGGAAACGCTATTGATAAAAAGCTGCTCCATAATAGGAAGAGATAAATCTGTTTGATACTAATTTTATAAAATACTCACATTCATAAATGTAGAGGAAAGATGAAAGCAATTCCCTAAAATGTGACATTTTTATTATTTTTGGGCAGTTTGTCTTGTGCTTTC
>NW_012148864.1:181542-183064 GCF_000956105.1 Propithecus coquereli | reverse complement strand
GAGAGTAGTTGAACTCTTCAGGTGGAAATGTACACAGGGAGAGGCCTACAGCTGGACCTCAGGGACACTCACATTTGGAGGATTGAGGAAAAATGAGGATGAACCAGTGGAGGAGGCTGAGAAGAAATGGTGGGGAGAAAACCAGCATTACTGTGTTGAGACCCTTCCCAATTCCTGCATGGCCAGCAAAGCTTTGCACCCTTACCCCATAGGACAGCGACTGGCACGTAGTTGGTGCTTAATGAATTTTCATTGAATGACTGAGTGAATGGAATCCCAGATGGATTTTCTAGGGGGAACCCAGGGTCAACAGTCTCCAATGTTAAAGCAAGGCTGGAATGAATGAAAGAAGATTTCACTTAGAAAACGGTTTTGGATTTGGGGATTAAGAAATCGTTAGTGACTTTATAATACGTAGATTACGAATTTATCACCTTACACTTAGATCGTGAGAAACTGTAAAATGCAGTTGATAAAACTTAATTCCTTGGATTAGTGTGAAGATTCAGTGATATAACCTGTAAACTGTGTTAAATAGTTGGCCCAGCCCCTGGCACAGAGTAAAACGCTCACTCATCTATTCATTCAGCTATTTATTGAGTGTTTACTATGGGCCCAGATAGGGCTGTAACATTTGTAAATAGATAGAACAGTTGAACCAGACAGAGAGGGTTTGTGCTTTTGTGAAGCTTATGTCCAACAGGAGGTGGGGACAGGTATAACAAACAAAAGCATTTGATAGTGACGGATGCAGAAGTGAAAGGACGCTGATCTAACAGTGGTGGGCTTACTGCTAGAGGGAGGTCTAATAGGTAATGCCTGAATGACAAAAGCAGCTGATATTGACCATTATTATTATTTTCTCCTTCTCTCTAATTTTAAGTTCTCTCTCTTTCCACTTCGGTTGTCCACCTGCCTTACACGCCATCTCATCACATCACATCACGTTGCCCACTCAAAACCCTTGCCCGTCTTTCGGAGAGACTTTGCAAGTTGTTCTCGCCACTCATCCAGCAGGAAAGTGTGACTCCCACTTTAAAAGCCGGCTTGCAGCTCCACATGGCGCTGGGGAAAAGGCATCCTTGCCCGAGGCAAAGGCATTTACACCTTCCGGGGAGACACGTGATTAGAGAAAGCAGAGGCAGGGGAGGGGGTGGATAGGTGGCTAACTGGAACTTAATCTATTAGAAAAGGAAAGGCCTTTGAAAAGTGAATTAATGATATTTACAGCCGCATCAGGTAAGTAGCTGGCAAAAGCTTGCTGATAATGAGGCCAAGGTTGAATTCCCATATGGATCAGAGAGTTTCACGTGGAGAAACTATGCTATTCTCTCGCTGGCTATGAAACTTAAGCTAACACATAACCTCTCTGAACCTCAGTTCCCCAGTCTGAAAGAGAGACATGCGCCCCATCTGCCTGCCTCACAGGATTGTGATGATGTACAAATGAGAATGGATAATAAAGTGCTTTTTAAAATCATAAATTTTAAATAGAGTCTATTATTATTGCTGATTACATTAT
>NW_012148864.1:157011-177637 GCF_000956105.1 Propithecus coquereli | reverse complement strand
TTTTCCCAAAGTGGTTGTACCCTTTTGTACCATAACCAACAGTGTAAGCAAGTTCTGATTGCTCCACATCCATATCAATACTTGATAATTTCAGTCTTTTTTTTTTTTTTTAAATAGCTATTCAGATGGGTACGTAGTGGTATCTCATTGTGGAACACATATTATTTTTATAATCAGAAAAAAATAAGTTTTATAAAAATAAAACTGAAATGATGCCAAGGAAAATAAAGAGAAAATGCTGGAAGTAAATAAGATTAATAGTGCTTTTCTCTTGGTAAATTATGAATAGATTTCCTTTTTGTCCTACTTTGCTTTAGTTTCCAAATTGTCCAAAATAAACTTGTATATCTTTTATTGTAGAAGAAAACACATCTTATTTGTGTCTTTAGAAAAGTATTCATTAGAGTTAAGAAATTATTCTGAGATAGTTCAATGGCATTTTAGTGGTCAGTGACTTTATTTGACAATTTAAAAAGTAGTGGGTTTTGGCCAGGTGTGGTGGCTCAAACCTATAATCCCCAGCACTTTGGGAGGCTGAGGTGGGAGGATCGCTTGAGGACAGGAGTTTGAGACCAGTCTGGGCAACATGGCAAGACCCTGTCTCTGCAAAATAATTAAATAAATTAGCCAGGCATGGTGTTGTACACCTGTAGTCCTAGCTACCTGAGAGGCCGAGGCAAGAGAATTGTTTCGAGGCTGCAGTGAGCTATGATTATGCCACCGAACTCCAGCCTGGGCAACTGAGACCTCATCTCTTCAAAAAAAAAAAAAACCAAAAAACAAAAACAACAGCAAAAAACAAAGTGGTGGTTTTGAGTACAGTGGTAGCAATATTGGGACATACCTTGTAAATATTCTATAAGATTGAGCAAACTATTTTGTCTGGGCTTTGGTTTCTTCCTCTCTTTGTGTAAATGGATTGGAATAGGTACCAAGTCCGTCAGGATAATGAAAATGTATGCAGAACTGAGCAGGCACTTGTGAAATGAGAACTAGGACAAGTGAGCTTTGATGGGAACAGAGGGTTCTTGACCAAGGGTTTCAAGCTGAGTAAAAGAGCCATTTGCCACCTAGAGAAGAGGTCCATGGCCACAGGTGACCACAGCTTGTAGTGAGGAGAACGTGAGCTTCAGGGTCAGAGGTCCTGGATTTGAATCAAGACAAGACACTCTTATCACTCTCTGGTCTTAGGTAGGTGCTTTAATCTCTCTGGATCTGAGTTTTTGCATCTGCTAAATGAAGATAACAACACTTTTATGCTTCTGACTTTGAGCGTGTGTTTTAAATCAGATAATGGTTACAGACATGATATAAGTGGGGGGAGAGGGACTTGAAATAGTGGGGAATAAAACGGGACCAGAGGTAAATTTAGAAATCTAGATTAGGAAATCTTAAAGGAACCCTAAAGATGATCTAATCAAAACCCTCATTTTGCAGAGGAGAAAACGAAGCCTAGGACTGATCACCCATGGAGCTGGTGGCAGGGCCAGTATGGAAATCCATGTTTTTAATTTTCTAGTCACACCACAAGGCTCCAGTTAACTTTACAATCTGACCCTGGCCTGGCGTCAGTCAGAGGAAGTGCATATCCCATTTGGGCAACCCTGCCTGGGGGTTTTCAAATGCTGTAATTTGTAAGTGAACAGAAACAAGCTCTCTAGGAGACTGGTCAGTGGAAGATTCAACTCTTCTCTTCAACGTGACATTTTACGAGCTAAAACTATAGGCATACAAGCTATGCGGTGGATGAGCCGAGTTCCATCCTGGAGCCGCTTGTTGCATTTGACTCTGGCTCGTCCCAAGCTCAGCCACCAACTTCCCTGGCGTGCACAGGCTGCCCATCGAGCAGGATTTTCTGTGTATTTATTCATCCACCAGAAGTCTCCCCCATTGTCCTGGGTTGCAGACTGGAGACTTACTATCTGACAACTGTACGATTTTCTGTCACTTTTAAAAGAGAACAAATATCCCTGCCAGGCTAACTCGCCCTAATCAATTTCTTTCAAGTTGTTTACCACTAGTTGGGTGGTATTAGCTTGCTTCTCTGCTTAATTTCAGAGAAAAAGTTTTCTTCTCACAAAGCTAAAAATTAAGAGTTTAGGTTTTCTCATTTCAAACCCTTAGTTTTTTGGTCTGTAGAAGGATTTCAGCAATCTCCTAGGTAATTTTACTAGCTGAGGGGGAGAAAAGATAAGAAATGAAAAGAAAAATCCTGAGTTAGCACCCTCTGCCTTGAAGAGCAGGAAACAGGAAATAAGAATATTAAACTATATGGGAGAAGTCTGTTTTCTTCTCCTGTGAAAACCACGTGGATACTGGATTTCACGCACAAGTACGTACGTACAAGTGTGTGTGTTTGTGTGTGTGTGTATGTGTTGGAGAGAGAGAGAGAATATGGGTGAGTGTGAGTTTAAAATCATCAGGCAGACCAATGAGGACAAACACAGAAAAATAAACCAACCAAAGGCCCGGACTCACTCAAAAAGTAATGAACCTCTTGTGAGCAAATCTCTTAGGAAACGTCTAAGTTTTCTACGATGTTTGATGAGATAGGAGAGAAGAAGGACTAGGATGCTGTGAAGAAAGAGTCTCGATCCGTCTTTCCTTATTTAGAACCAGGGTTGGCTTCACGCTGGAAGGAACAATTTCTTCCAAGCTCCTTCGACCCAAGGCATAGAGAACACAGAAGAAACATTGATGCATTCTTGTGCTTTCCAACACAAATTTATTTCATAGAGCCTTTGTGGCTATAAAGAAATTCTTCGAAAGCAAAATGTAAGAGAGCTCTGTTTGTAGAAAGTCCTTTCTTCCCTGGGCTAAGGGACAAGGGTTCTTTTGCTAACTCCATTCCCCTCCGCCACCTGCCACCCCAGACTGCTTTGTTTCTATGACAAAGTCAGTATTGTACTCTACTCACTGGCATTCACTGTGGTAGGGAAGATGGAGTTGTAAGTTGTGGCCCCAAAGGCAATATGGTGGAATAGAAAGGTCTGGAATTCAGTCCAGTGTCATGAATTCAGGCTCTGGTTTTGCCAGTGACTTCTCAGACCTCAGTATCATCGCTCATGTCTAAGAAAAAGATTTTACGTGTCATGATGCATGTGAGACGTTTAACACCGGGCCAGGCACAGAGTAAGCACCGAGTAAATTCCAGCTGTAGCTGTCATGAAAGTTTGTTTTACCAAATGTCATTTTCCTCAATAGGTGTATGTGGCAGGGGAACTGGACTCCCCTAAGAGCATCAAAGAGATGGCTGCTGAAAGAGGGGGAGGATGTAGCCAGAACAGCACAATATCGAAGATAAACCTTTGCTAGTTTTTTTCACAAGGGCTAACTCTTTAGCTGTGGGTCAGTGTGTGACGTGATTTGGGCTCCAGGTTCTGTTCCATTGATTTTAGTGATGCAACATTGTGTAAGTTCCTCAATAATACCTCTCTAACAAGGTCGTTTTGAGGATCAAATGAGTTAATGCTGAAACAGATTTAGTAGAATGACCAGGTTTTCTGAGCTCATCCCCATCTTCCACACCTGGTGCTCAGAGATCCAGGTTGCAGCACTGGAAATAACTGCGTTCTCCGTGTGAAACCAACCCCTAAAGAAGCAATGAAGGCAGCTTGAAGGTGTTGGCAGAAGCCTAAGGAACCTTTCACGTGTGTTATTTGGGGTTACTAACCTTCTTCACAATTGTACTCTTGTATTCACAGATTAGCACCAGTAATAAGCCCCATTGGTGAGAATGGCTGTAATTGGTTCCTAGTTTTTGCTTTGGGATAAAAGGTGACCCCTCTGTTCTGAGAATGGTCGGTTTTGGACTGTGTCTACAATTTGCCCAAATGAATTGATGGAAAAATCACTCCGCATCCTGATTGTTGGGTCTGCAGGAAACCCGCCCAAGCAATCTAGCTAGTTTTCAACTACGAACCCGTAGAGTGACTATTTTGGCACCATGTGGCTACTGGATTTCATGCACAGGTATGTACATACAGTGTGTGTGTTTGTGTGTGTGTGTGTGTATGTGTTGGAGAGAGACAGGGAAAGAGTATGGGTGAGTATGAGTTTAAAACTGTGATGCAGACAAATGAGATAAACACAGAAAAATAAACTAACCAAAGGCTGGGGCAGAAATCTGCTTGCTTAACTGGTCTCACTTGCATTCATGTAACTTAAATAGCATAATGAAAACATTTTGGTTTGATGAATGTAAACTGCCAGAGATTCTAATTATTTAGGAGGAAAAAAATGATGATAAAATTCTACCCAGGACTAAGGATATTCCACATTTTTCTCCTTATGGATTTGTTATAAGAAAGGTACCTATTCAAGTCAGACATTATTGTTTTGGTCCAGGGCCATTGTATAATGTGTGTTTTCTTTCCTTCTTTTTTTTTTTTTGATTTAAGGAATCTTTCAACTAGTCCTTATTTTTATTACTGTGATGAAATACACATAACATGACATTTACCATTTTAACCATTTTTAAGTGTGTAATTCAGTGGCATAAGGTCCATTTACATTGTTCTGTAACTATCAATGCCATCCATCTCCAGAACTTTTTCATCTTCTCAAACTGAAATCTGATACCCATTTATCATTCGTATATTTGAGAGACAGCAAATTGCATGTTTTGGAACCGTTTGTATCTCACTCATATGGGGAGTTATCACAGGAAGTAGCATACCCTTTACATTTGTTTATTCATTTACTCAGTTACTCAACAGGTGTTAACTGAGTACTGACGATGAGCCAGTTGAACATATGGGAATGATGTTGAACATATCAGACAGCCTTGTCCTCTCGAATCTTACAGATTTTTCTCTTTTTATTGTGGCAGGCAGAATAACGCTCCCCCAACCCTGCCCTGCCTAAGACGTACATGTCCTAATCCCTGGAAACTGGGGATATGTTACCTCACATGGCAAAAAGAGACTTTGAGATGTGATTAAATCAAGGATCTTGAGATGGTGAGAGCATCCTGGGTCATCCAGGTGAGCTCAGTGTGATCACAAGGATTCTTATGAGGGAAAGAGGGAGACAGCAGAAGCAAAGTGAATGAAAGGGCCATAGCCAGGGTTGGGGACAGCCCCTGGAAGCTGGATAAGGCAAGGAATGGATTCTCCCCCAGAATCTGCAGAGGAAAGCAGGTCTGTCTACTGGCACCTTGGTTTTGGTCCCATAAGACTCATTTTGGACTTCTGATCTGCAGAACTGTAAGAGAATAAATCTGTGGTGTTTTAAGACATTAGGTTTTTGGTAATTTGTGACAGCAGCAATAGGAAACTAATATACTTGCCTTTTTGCTTAGTCAGTTTTAAGTTAAGCGCGTTTTTTATTTTGAGTTTTGCTTGGTTTGTTCAGGAAACGGGAAATTGGGAAGATTTTTCCAAGTGACAGAATTGTGTTTGCTCCAGAATCTCTGCACACCCCTTGTCATCAGGCCTGTGGCTGGGTTCTCAATGGGCTATAGGACGTATTTAATTAATCTCTATTTTCTCACTCCCTGCAGCGTACTGGGTACGCTAAACGTCTAGCACTCAATCTAGGAGACATCCTACACTTGTCTTGGGCCCTTTTTGCAAACGAGACAAGTTTCATGTGGAGCATTCTACTAGTAAATTTATATATGCTTAACCACTGTGCCTACCGTAAAAATGGTTGCTACGAAGTGCTGGTACTGTATTCACATGGGCCATGTACTCAAATAGAAGATTCAGGATTTTTCTGAGACCCAGATAAAAGATATAAATGTTCTACATAGGAATCTTTCTTAGATTAGAAAGAAAATCTGACAGTTTTAAACTCTCAATATTTATCTACTTGTGTGCTTGTCTGAAACAGTAATTTTTATTCTTTTGGCTGGAAAATTTCTTCTTGAGAATGGAAAAATGGTATTTCCAAAGCTTTCAGACTTAATTGTGTGGCCTCCCTCTCCAATCTGGTGGGCAGAGAGAGGTCAGGACTGAGAGGATCAAGGGGGAAATAGCTACTAGTCTTCAGAAGAAAAACCTTGAACACAAGAAAGGAAGCTCCATGTTCTCTGCCTTCTTGACCTAAGACCAGAGAAAAACCGATTTTTCTATTTATCTGATGTTTAGGAAGCCTCATAAAAGTGAATCTCTTTTTTTTAAAAAAGTTGAGGTGTTAGCTGAACATGTCTGTTTCATGCTAGAAATGAAATCTAAGGAATAGAAAGTTGAAGCTCTTTGAAATGGCTTACAAGGCCTTTCAGGTCCTGGTTTGCTCTTTCCCTACCTGTCTAGCCTTATCTGTCATCATTCTGCCTCTTAATCTTCTAGCCATACTGAATTTTTCAGCCCCTCTAAAATTCTGAGTCTCTCTAGCATCTTAGCCCATGCCTGACTCAGCCGGAATCCTGCTTTCTTTTCCCATTTCCTGACTCCTCCATGACCTTCAGCTTAGAGGTCATGTCCTTGGGTTAGCTTTTTTTGATACACCACTCTGAACTGTTCCCCTGTAACACAGCTGTCATGCACTGTATTACCGATGTCCATTGCTGTCTGTCTCCCCTACTAGACTCTAAGTGCCAGGAGAGCATCACACCGGGGCCTGTGTCTTTTTTTGTTTATTGTTTTCCCTAAACCATGCCTGGCACTTCCTTCTAACAGACTGGCACTCTGCCTGTGGGCCAAATTTACCTCCGTCAGCCTTTTATACACCACCATTTGTTTTAATTGCACGGCTGTACATGACTGAGCAAACGGTGGATGGGTACCTGTAATCAAACAGTCCGGAGATTTTAAGCACTTTTGTTCATTCCTGGAGCAGTCACTGAGCCTTGGCAAGAGGTAATTTAAATTCTGGACAACGAGTTTTCAAGCCACTTCAATGGCTACATTTTGAGAACAGCGGAAAAAACCTGACCCTTTGATAATTAGACTGGATCAGTTTTCATAATTCTACTTTATGCACTAGAATGGTTAGCAAACTTCATTACAGCAGCCTGATGAGAAAGTTTTTAGCTTCTAATATAGATCGTGTGAGTAATTTCGATTTGCAACCAAACTAAGGCCACTCCGAACAGAAGTGTTTCTTAGACAAGGCGATCTTATATTAATAGTTTCATCATTATAAATAATTTCAAACTAGGCACAGGTAAAAGCATGCAATTAGTATCTTGTCTATGCACATTTGATCTAGGGAAAGGACAGCTGACTTTTGCAGTTGAAAGCCACCATAAACCCATATAACCCAGCTAGCCTTCATTTGCTGAAATTGTAAATTGATATCTTTTCTTTTGCTTTGTATACCTGGAACATTGCCAGAATCCAAACAACGCTTAGTAATTAAGGCGAATTATTTTTAAGAAATTCCCAGAAAATATATGTGACATTATCTGACAGAGGCTCAAAGCATTCTGGGCTTCCCCTTTTGTAACTCTCATAAATTACTTCTTCAACGTCTCTTTAACCCACAGCAGCCATAAGCTCCATCAAGGCAAGATTTTTTTTCTATCTTTGCCACTGAATCCCCAGCACACAAAGGAGACACTTCATAAATACTGGTTGGATGGAAAGATGAGTGATATAGATGAATGAAATTCCATAGTGATGTATTGGTAAAGTGCATTTTTATCTTTGGCCACTCAACTTAACTTGGTTCTGAGTTAGAACGTTATAGTTTATTTGGAAAATTGCTTTGCATCCTGCTTTAGTTACTATGGTTACATAATAAACCACCCCAAACTTATGGCTTAAGACACAACAACATTTATTTTGCTCACAGATCTGCAGTCTGAACTGGGCTCCGTGGGGAAAGCTCATTTCTTCTCTCCTTGTCTTTGGCTGGGGTGGCTTGGAGGCTGGAGAGGGAAATAGTCTGAGAGCTGCTCCTAGCCTAGGTTTGGAACCTTGAACTGCTGGGGGCTGGGTCAACCAGAGCCACTTGGACATCTCTCTTTAGCTCTATGTGGACTCTCTGTGTAATCCCTCCAGCATGGTGGCTTCAGGGTAGTGGGTCTCCTCACCTGATGGCTCAGGGCTCCAGGGGCGCCTGTTCTCAGGAGAGAGAAAAGCCACGTGAAAGTTGTATTACTTTTTATGACCTTGCCTCTCAAGTCTCATAGCATCCCTTCTGCTGCATTCTACCTTTTTGAAGAATTTGCTATGGCCAGCCCATAATCAAGGGGAGGTTGAATTGGACATTTTGTGGGAGAAATGTCAATGAACTTGCAAATGTATTTTAGAACTGACACTCACCCAATCACTGTTCTGGAAGTTGTGAGCAAAGAACCTTTAGTCAAAATCAATAAAGTTGAGACTTGAACCCTTATTGTGAATGAGACAAGAAGTGCAGAGAAGTAAACCTAGAATATCATTGTCACTTTTTCTTACATATAGGGATGAAGGTGAAGGTTTGAATGAGGACCCTTCTCATGCCAATATAAGACAAAAAGCATTATAACTCTTCCAAAGGGTAGAGTTCTGGGGTGTATTTCTGTTCTTTGAATGGGCGCCAGTGGGATCTTACAAAGGGGAGGAGGTGTAACAAACAATGTCAACATAGATCTTAGTCCACACAGCTTTTCTGTGTCCTCCTTGCTTTCCCACCCTGTCCCAGCTTGTTCCCCCAGCCAGCCTTCAAGAAGCTGGTAATGACTTTTCCCTGATTCTCTAGTTGCCCTTTCCAGACCTTACTTGCCTAGTGCCTCCCACAGTTGTGTAAAGTATCATTTCCATAGCAAATAAACTTCTTATTCTGTAATACTGACAGTGGTTCTGTTATCCGAATTCTGACTGATAGAGAAGAAACCAGCATCATATTATTTTATAAAAAATGCTTGGGCCAGGTGTGGTGGCTCATGCCTATAATCCCGGTCTCTCAGGAGGCTGAGGTGCGAGGATTGTATGAGCCCAAGAGTTTGAGACCAGCCTCTGCAACATAGTGAGACCTTGTCTCTAAAAAAATGGAAAAAATTAGCGGTGTAGAGACACACATGCCTATAGTCCCAGCTACTTGGGAGGCTGAGGTGGGAGGGTCCTTTGTGGCCAGGAGTTTGAGGTTACAGTGAGCTAGGATTGTACCCCTGCACTCCAGACTGCGTGACAGAGTGAGATCCCATCTCTAAAAAAAAAAAAAAATTATTTTTGGCATAATATAGCTTGAATGGTTGTTTGTTATCTGTAGTATAAAGCCCCAGCTAAGATGGCAGCTATAAACCATGTATAGGGAACTTAAAAGAATCTAATGGTCCCCCCAGAACACTTTGCATTGACCTCAATTAAGACATCATCCAAAGATGGATAAAGCACAGGTTAATAATATGCAGTACAACATAATCTTTTTCTCCTGCTAGACCAAGACCTGGCAACTTTTTCCAAAAGAGACTAGATAGTAAACATTTTAGGCTTTTGAGGGTTTCTGTTGCAAAGCTTAAAAACAGCCATAGCCAATACATGATGGAATGGATGAGGCTGTATTCCAAATGAAACTGTTTACACACACAGGCTGTAGGCAGGACTGGGCCCATGGGTCTTAGTTTGCTGACTTGTGCTCTGAGGCTAGTAGGCATTCTGTAACATGGACCTGAGGGAGGAAAAATGCTGTGTAATGGAGATACTGACTTTCTGGAAGAGCAGAGAAGGTAAAACAAGCAAGTGTATAGAAGAAACAAGAGATGATGTGCCTGAAGTACGAGGTATGCAATAGGAAAGGTATCAGAGAAACAAGAACAGGAAAGAGGAGAAAAAGTTAATATCTAAGAAACTGAGTAAAAATTATAGTAAAATTGTACCACAATTTTACTTAAATGAGTTTTCTAATTTTTTCTTTTTCTAATCTTTTTCTTCTATTTTCTAATCTTTTCTTAGCTAATATCTAAGAAAGTGAGATTTAAGTAAAATTTTTTTCTGTGCAGTGGTAGAAAATATGTGGGACAAAAGGGATGATTTGTTCGATGAAGGGAGGTACAAGCAATGCCATGTTTTCACATTATTTAAAAAATATTAAATCCAGGCCGGGAGCGATGGCTCACGCCTGTAATCCTAGCTCTCTGGGAGGCCGAGGCGGGAGGATCGTTTGAGCTCAGGAGTTCGAAACCAGCCTGAGCAAGAGCGAGACCCCGTCTCTATTAAAAATAGAAAGAAATTAATTGGACAACTAAAAATATATATATAAAAAATTAGCCGGGCGTGGTGGCACATGCCTGTAGTCCCAGCTACTCGGGAGGCTGAGGCAGTAGGATAGCTTGAGCCCAGGAGTTTGTGGTTGCTGTGAACTAGGCTGACGCCACGGCACTCACTCTAGCCCGGGCAAAAGAGTGAGACTCTGTCTCAAAAAAAAAAAAAAAAAAAAAAAAAAAATTAAATCTGGCTCAGGCCCTGCTTGCCAAGATTGACAAGGTAGACGATATCAGTCATTGGTGTGTATATATGGGCCAGGGTGGGGAGGGGCATGCAAGGGCTCCCTTTCCTTCCCTAGTTTGGTTTGAAATCTCACAGCTTATGAAGTCCAGGAAAATGATGAAGGTTTCTGGCACTCAAGGCAAGACGGTCACCATGGTGCCCAAGCCCTATGGTGGGATTGTTGCTAAGGCTCCTGAGACCACAGCATTTGGGACTCTGGCCTCAGTCACTCTTAGGTGTGAGGAGGCACCAGCTCTCCCCTGGTCTCAACCACAAGTCTGAGAAATCTTATCTCAGATTACCTTCAAAGCACCAACTAGCCAGTCCTCTCCACTCTGAACAAGCCACAAGCTGAGCTAGTTGGAAAGTAATTGTCCAAATCCTCCCTGGGCATCCAGCTACGTATGGACATATTTAGAAAGAGCCTGTCTCCCCTACAGGCTGGACTCCTTGGGCAAGTCCTTGCCAATGCCCATTCAGATTAGGAGATGTAATCAGGGTGCTCCCCTGCCCCCACCCGTCTGGCAGCTTTCTTTTTTGGCCCTGAAACAAAGGCTTTCTGGGCAGGGGTAAATACTATTCATTCCTTCCTGATAGACAAGAAGAAATGGACACAAGAATATAACAGTAGATTATCCTACTACAGAAAATTGTCAATAAATCATCACACTACGTATGGAAAATATGTTTTGCTGGTAAAAGGAACTCATGAGAATCAAATGAAATAGTGGATGGGAACATTTGTTTTCTTTTACTTTCTCACTGTCTGTAGGGCATGGCTGTGAAAAATACTCACATTTCCTTGATAGAGGATGTTCACAGTTAACATGAGGAGAGAGAAAATGGGTTTTCTCTTAATTGGTTTCAGGATGGGAGGAGTTAGAATACTTCTCTCTTGTAGATCTGTGAGTTTGCCGATTCCTTTTTTTTCCCTTTGAATTTCTAAATGTGGTTAGTTTCTTCTGAGTCCCTGAAAATGGGCCAGTGATTTGAAAAGAAATCAAGAGAATGTTTCTAAGTTCTGATGATCTCCCCCAAAAGGGAAGCAAAGAGCATCAGGGAGCTGCTGAGTTAACACCATAGGTGTGTGATTCTTTGACCCTTTTTCTCCTCAAAGAACTATTCCTAAAGTACAGCTCAGAAGAGCCTAGAAAGTAGAGCCTAGAAGAGTTGGGATTATATGACTGGACCAGACCACCCTATAATCTGCACATTCTTCAAGTGTGGGGATGTAAAATTGACTTGCATAAAAGAAAGTTTTCCCTTTATTAGGGAAAACTAGATCTTCCCTTTATTAACTGTGTGAACTTTGTGCCAGGGACTCATTGTCCATAAGCATCAGATCCCTTGTCCCTAAAATGGAGGTAATGACAGCATCTACCTCCAAGGACTGAGGGCTGTGCGGAGTAGTGGTTAAGAGCATGGATGCAGAGTTGGACTGAACAGGTCCCACCCACTGCACTGCCTGTGGGCTCTGTGTGAGCTTGGTCAAGGTCTTTACCTCTGTGGGCCCCAGTTTCCCCCACATAGAGAATGGCGCTGGTGATAGGATCTAGCTCTTTGGGTTGCTATAGTAATTTAATAAATCGATAGAGGTAAACTACTTAGGACGATGCCTGGTGGCTAGGAGAGCTCAGGAAATGTTAATTTCTTTGTGTTGCTATGAGAAGCAGAAATGACATTGGGGGAGCCAATGTCAAAAAGCCTTCCTGTGTCTCTAGTGATACCTGGATCATGGTGGGTACAAAGGAAATGCTAGGACAAGGCTCTCTCTATAGCATGAGTCCTTTGCCAGGGGACATCTTTCCTGGGACAGATATCTGTACCTCACTTATACATTGATGTTCAGAATCCAATCTATAGAGAATAAATTTATTGACTCAAAAGAAGTGAATGAGGCAAAAATCTCAATCAATGCAGGTTTATTAAGCCAAAATTGAGGACACACCTGGGAAAAACGCAAACCACAGACAAACCTATGGCTGATTTTCTGAAGGGGAATTTGGAATTTTCAGTATTAAAGGGGAGTAGGGCATATAGAAAGGGGAAAACAGGCAAGATGTGGGCATAGTGAGACAGAATGGTTACATTCTTGTGAGACCCAGGAAAGTCTACATTTTACATAAGATAAGGCGAATGTTAAAGGAGAAAACGGGAGTGAAGGAAGCATCGATTATGTAGATGTCTCTGGGTAGGTGGAAGAGTGTCTGATCTTACTTTGTCTCTGTTCTGCACCTGTGAAGATAAACTTATAATTCATTATTAGTGTGGAATTGAACAGACTTTAGTGTTAGGAACTAGATGTAGCTTGTAGACCTAAAGTTATAATTTGCATGTCCTTGCTTGTTGGAGGCTAGCAAGGAATTTTCTTAATGAATGATCTGTGGGATTAGGCCTTCACAAGTCCCTGAGGCCCTTCTCTTCTCCTTTTGCAGAAGGAATTGGGGAGGGGGTGGGCCTGAGATTTTTATTTTCTTTTACAAATTCATTAGATTAAGACAGTACGTTTTTGGTTATATATTGCTACCTAAAAACTACTCACCAATTGAGTGATTTAAAATAACAGCCACCATTTCTTTTTCACAGTTCTTTGGATTGACTAGGGAGTCCTGCTTCACATGGTGTCGGATGGGGCTGTAGTCATCTGGGGGCTCAGCTGAGTGGGGCATCCAAGGGGGCTCACGCGGCAGACCCAACAGACACCTCGGGTCTCCTCCACATGTCCTCTCCATGTGGCCTTGGTTGCTCACAGCACATGTCTGGGTTCCGAGAGGTAGGGAGCTGCTAGTTTTCTTAAAATCTGCACTCAGAAGTTCCAGTATGTCACTCTTGCCTCATTCTATTGTTCAAACCAGCCACAGGGCCAGCTCAGATGTAGAGGAGGAGAAATAAACTCTAACACCTGATGTGAGGAACAGTGTGAAAGGACAGGAAGGGGCCGTCTTTGAAGACTAGCTACTGGTATTCGCCATCTATTGCTGTGTAATAAATTGTCCTAAAAATGTAGCAGGTTAAAACAATGAACATTTATTATCTCATATGGTTTCTGAGGATTAGGAATCTTGGAATGGTTAGCTGAGTGGTTCTGATTTCAGAGTCTCTTAGGATGTTGCAATCAAGCTGTCAGCTAGTATTTCTGAAGAAACTGGAATATCCACTTCTAATCTCAGCTGTATGATTGTTGGCAGGAGGCTTCTGTCTCTTGCCACACTTCTCCATAGGGCTGTTCATGGCTTCTTCCGGTGGGAGTGGCAATCGAATAGAGGCAAAGGGAGAGGGAGAGGGAGCAGGCCTGCCAGATGGAAGCTGAAATATTTTTCTAACCTAATCCTGGAAGTGACATATTATCACTTCTGCTATATGCTATTGGTCATACAGATCAAACCTAGTATAACATGGGAGGGAGCTACAAAAAGGTATAGCTGGGGGACCATTGGGGGTCATTTTAGAGGCTGCCTACCACACTGCTACACAGTGGTGCTGTGCACGAGCAGCTTCTCAGGAACTTGTTAAATATGCAGATTTCTTGGCTGAGCTTCTGATATGGATCATGCTTTGGGAAACTCTGACCATACAAGTCTTTAATCTGATTCACAATATGATGCCCAAGGGGCTGCTGGTTGTCTGCTATGAGCACACATTTATACTTCAGTGTGAGTAGATGCAGGTTTCTCTCCTACCTCCCAGGAGGTTTTGATGCATACTGAGTATGAAGGCTACAGCCCCCTGGGTTGTTTGGAGCAGATGCCACTGACAGTACAGATTTTTGGTTTGGGGATCTTCAGTGAAGTCTTTCCTTATTTTTTATTTTTCCTAAGCTGCAAATCTCTGCTATTGATTAGCATACATGTTCTCAAACGTACGGGTCCAGATCAGTGGCTACCTACACGCAGATACACATCATATGCGTATGTACACCCGATGACGTCACTACCACTGGATTTCAAGAGCATCCTCAGTAAGACACTGAGTTCCTAACCTTCCGGTTTGACTCATCACCATGGGGAAACCCTCTAAAATCTATTTGGATTCCTCCCTCCCTTTTTACCCTCCCTTCCTTCTTTCTCCCCTCCCTTTTATCCAACAAAATAACCCGTGTAAGAGTTACCTTTTGGCTGTCCGTTGAACTCATTCCCTTCTTTTTTGTCCCCTTCCCAGTGTTCCCACTAATTGTGTTTGAAGCACATATTGCTGACCATCTGAACACAGCAAACTGGATCTCTGTGGACACCTGGTTCAAGCTGGGCAATCGGATTCTTTCCCTGGAATTTGGAATTGGGAACAAAGGGGAGACAGCAAAGGATTCTTTTTGCATGGCTGAACACCTGCCCTGTAAGGTGCAAAAACTGTGCTGGAACTGAGTCCTTTGGCCACCACTCTGTCCTTTTTTTTTTTTTTTAAAGGAACAATAGCTTACAACACCCTGTCCTTTTGCTGTGTAGGTTGATAAAGGAAAACATCCGTCTTCAGTGATTAAAGAGTAAAGCTGACGGTAGGAAGAGTTGGTGATGGAATATGGGAGAGTGTGATTTTTGGATTCCAGATGGCTTTTCATTTCTTTCGTCAGTCTTTCCCTGAGGCTGGGCTTGGAGTCCATGAGATTCCCATGTAGACTTGTAATCATATGTCCCCTCCCTTTGAATTTAAGTTAGCTCCCATAGGTTTCCATTACTTGACTACTAATACAATCCATATAGACAGGCACTTTGGCTGCTATCCCCTTAACCTAGTGAGTTCAAACATCGGAAGAGAAGATTCTCACTGAAGCCACATGCAGACGATAGATGCCTGGACTCAGGGTGGTGGGAGCACTGGGAAGGGAGTTTTCCTCCACCTGGGAGTGCTGGCAAAGGTTTCGCAGAGCAGGTGATGTTTGAGCTGGGGTTTGAAGGATGCTAGAGGTTTACTAGGAACAGTGAGCACTAGTCCCCATGTGGCTAGGCTGGTATGTAAAAGCAGGAGGGAGAACACCCATAAAAACTGGAGATGTAATTCGATGCCAGAAAAGTCAAGGGTTTCTCATGCCATGCTAAAAATAACAAGACATATTTTCGAAAGAGAAATGAAGATAATCTAAAAGCATAATTTGGAAACAATTGGTCTGGAATATCTCCTCATTATGGATTCATTTGCTATGTACTGTAATAGACCTGGCCCTTGTAATGCACCTGGAATTCAAATAACTCTCACATGTACCTTCTATAAGGTTTGGCCCATACTTTAGAGAAAGCTATTGAAAACCATCAATAACCTTTCATTCTGGTTGTAATATGTCTGTGGCATGTGAAAGGCATTAAAAGAGACTTCCACTCTCACATTTGGCTCAGGCATATGTTAATTAGAAACAAAAGCAATTTGAGTTTAATTTAATGGTGGTGGGAGATTCATTACAGACTGCTCTGTGGTTATACACAGTGCAGTGAAGCTGGGCTTCCGTATCATTTTTCTTTCACTTCATATTCTTTTTGTCTTTTATAGTCATGATTTAATATATTTCCTGGGGATTCTGACTTTCTCTCCTTTTCGTTTTCTCTCTCATTTGCTTTTTTCCCTATATAGTTAATGATCATATTTGAAATTTAATTCTTTTCTTCTTGTCAGCTTTTGTTTGTTTCTGTTTCGTGTAACTACACATCTCGCATTTTCTTTCAGGTAGGCAGAGTTGATCATGGATTATTCAGGGGGTGGCGGCCAGATTGCTGGCTATTGTGGACTCTCAGTTTTTTACCTTCTTGTCCTATTGCCAATCTTATAGCTTCCCCTGCTCATTAACACATCCATTGATCATTACTCAGGGATGAAAGACGAATAAGAACTTAAACAGTTAAACGTCAGTGATTTTTGCACAAATTTGATGAAAGTTTAGTAGGGAAAGAATATGAAACTCCTGGCTATAAGAAGAGCCTTTGATTATTCAGTAGAGCTGATTTATTAAATATTTGGGAATATTGACGTTCCTAGATTGGACTACTAGGCTGTGGAGGGAAAGGTTAATAGTATTCTAAACACAAACCCAGTTTGGGGAAAAACCTGGTTTTTTTGACCATACCTAAAGGAGTTTAGGGCCTTGGGGTTCTTTTCTGAAGTTTTAGAAAACTGTAAGAAAGAAGTTTTCTTTTAAGAAAATGGGTCTAGTAGAGAACTCTAGACTACATGGGATAGCTTGCTTCTCATTTGGGAGAGAGCAGAACAGCCAGGACTCCTGCTGTCTTTATTCGAAGTTGGAGGTAGGTAGTACAGCTTTCACGTCTATGGACGTGTGTCCTCGCTGCCAGTAACTAGCTATATGATAACAACAAAAGCAATACCAATAATAAAAACAATACTGATGACTTGTTGTGCTATTGTTATACTCAAGACGTTTTACTTATTATGCTTTGTTCTTGCAAAAATCTTATGAATAGGAAAATTATCTCTACTTTATATGTAGGAAAACTGAATCAGAGAGAGATTGCATAATATGTCCAAGGCTACCTTGTTGGTAACAGGCAGGAGGCTAACTCTGGAGACTTTGTTCTTAACCACTATCTTATACTTTTGTTGGGGCTCAGAAAATGATACCCCAAAGTGTGGCGCTCTGGCAAGCTGAGTACTTTGAACGAAAGGGCATTGGAAGGCCTCAGAAGCAGCCTTAGAACCAGGGTCTAACCTGACCTTCTGTTGCCTTCCCGTCTCTCCCCTCTCATTCTCTCCTGAAGCAAGGCATAGAAAACAGAGTTCTTCTTCCCTAAGGTGGTGGCGGTCAAAGAAACTAGAGCTTCTCTTCCCCAAAGCCAGCCATAAAAACTAGAATTATT
The DNA here is from genome assembly GCF_000956105.1 of Propithecus coquereli. Lineage (NCBI taxonomy): Eukaryota > Metazoa > Chordata > Mammalia > Primates > Indriidae > Propithecus > Propithecus coquereli. The sequence continues at coordinate 160,482 of NW_012148864.1, read as the reverse complement.
ACTCTAAACTCCCTTCACCTTTCTGCTAGGAGCTGGCTGTAAACAAATTCCCTGACCTATTCTTGTCGGATCATAGGTCATAAGACCCTCATTCCAGAGAGGTCTTGCCCCATACCCAGGAGGAAGAAATGCTATGGCAGAGAGGCCAAGAAAAATCTGAACAAACAGGTCTTGCTGGGTTTCCTCACTCGGTTTATTACTATTAAGTCATACGCTTTTGTCCAATCACATTTCTACGTGGCTGTCCCTTCTTCATCAAATCTAAGCATAACAATGGATAGTTTCCATGTATCTTTGCATCTTTGTTTCTTCTTACAAAAGGGAAACTTGTGATTGTTCTGACACCTCCTTCTGTTTGAGAGAATCAAATGAAATTGTGAAAGGGAAAATGTTTTGAAGACTATAAAGTAGCAGAAAAATATAAGCAATTATTAAGATGGACATGCTGAAAGAAAGAGCAAGAGAGAAGGCTCCCTGGAGCGAGAATTAGAGTTTGACCTTCAGCAAAAGGGCCATCCTGCCTGTGCTGACAGCCCAAGCTGGGAACCTGGGTCCTTCTCCCACAGCTGTCAGAAAAGGCAGAAGCAGGGGACAGGTGCTAGGCCTGGGCATTCAGGCATGAGTGGCAAGGCCCTGTTCGGTAGAGTTTCTGGGCAGATTCACTCAGAACTTGACCTTTTGAATGTAAAACACTTGTCAGGTCGCCAAGTCTCAGCAAGCCAGGGAACAGATTCAGATTCCGATTCAGCCAGGAGAAGAATATTCCTGTGCTGTCCCAGGGATGCTGGCTCTCTGTGGTCACAGGGTCTTTTTGGAAAGAAATGGCTTCTACTGAGGTCAGGGTACACCTGGACACAGGAAACTCTCTACTATCTGACTGGTGTTTTTCAATTTTTAAAAGCCATGTCTCTATTTTATAAATGTGGTGCTTTCTATAATTTGTATTATACAAGATAATTATATATATCCTCCATTGTCTAACTTTAAAATTGTGTGGTTTATTTAAGTAAGTGTTTGAAATTATCTTCCTCCCTCAGCCCCCTACTCTCACTCAAATTCTGGAAAAATCTCTCTGGATGGGGCTGGGGGGAAGGGGATTCTTGTTTTCTTGGGAGTCACTGATATAAATAGTATGCTTTTAGCAATGTCTCAGTTGATGTATTTGGACAAGAGATTTGGACAGGGGAGCTCTGTGCAATATAAAGTTGTGGACTGCTCTATAAACTTGATACGAATGGAAAGTTTTCCTTTAGGAGTCAAACTGCAGAGGCTAACGTGAGAGGTTAGTGATTTTAAGTGACATATTTACAGCCGCTGAGTTATTACCAAGAATAGGAATTCACACCGTTGTTGTTTAAATATTTATAATTAGGTAGGTTGTGGAATGGCTCCAAGTTCCTCCCATCCCGGATTACACTCTTTGCCTCGTGACTTTGCTCTTGCTTCCCTCGAGAGATGGAGGCTATTTATCCACCTCTTGAATCTGGGCTTGGCCACGTGACCTGCTTTGGTCAAAGGAATCTTTCTAACTGTGATGCAAACAGAGAATTGAAAACTGCTGTATGTTGGGCGTGCCCTCTCTTGCTGCAGGGACCACTTTTGCCGCCATATGAAGCCCAGTCCAGTCTATTAACAGTTGAGAAACCACATGGCGCCAAGATAAGCTGGCCCCGATGTGGGCCCTGGACAAACCCTTCTGCTAACCACCAGGAAGTGTGAGTGCCCTCACTCTAAACTTTCAGTCCTGGCCAAGCTGCAGCTGACAACAGAGATTTGCCAAGCTGGCCCAGACCAGGAGAACTGCCCAGCAGACCCACAGAATCAAGAGAAATGATATATTTGCTGCTTTAAGCCACTAAGTGTTGGAGTATTTTATTATACGACAAAGCTAACTGATTCAAACTCTATTTTTAATTGACCTAACAGGGTTCTTGCTGAAGGCAGGCCTGGTGATCAGGCATCACCTGGGGGCTAGTGGAGGATGAGGAACCTGATTAGATATCAAAGGGTGATTAGATAGGGAGGATGGGGATTCTGGCTAAACCAACTTAGCAGGATTCTTGCTAAAGCTGGACAATATTGAAACAGACACGGGAATCCAAAAGTCAGCCTAGTTGAAAAAGAATTCAAGGGAACCTGAGTTGAATTTGGTCAAGGAGAGGATCTTTGTTGTTATTTTGGTGGCAATGCTTTTGCAGGCCACGGAGGTGCCAGACATGCATTTATATTGAACCCAGCTGAGAGACTGCAGTGGGCGTTTGCCCACCTCCACCTTCCATCTTGAGATTTGATCAGATTTAGATATGATCTGTTTGTTAAGACTCCTTCACGGGTGGTGGTGTGCTCTTTTATTGGGAGCCACATGATATTTGATGGTCTCTCTTTTTGTGATAGTAGCAGACTTCCATGTTCATTCTCTAGATCGACTAAATTATGATCAGTAATACATTGGTTAATTTTAGGTGTCAACGTGCCTGGGCTAAGTGATGCCCAGATAGTTGGTAACACATTATTTCTGTGGGTGTTTCTGGAAGAGATTAGTATTTGAATTAGTAGATTCAGTGTCTTAGTCTGTGCTGCTACAACAAAAATACCTGAGACTGAGTAATTTATAAAGAATAGACATTTATTTCTCATAGTTCTGGAGACTGAAGAGGCACCAGCGTGCTAGGTTGTCTGGTGAGGCAGCATCCTCCTGCAGGGTGGAATGCTGTGTCCTCATATGGCAGAAGAGCTAAAGAGCGAGCTAAATGGCTAGCCAAATGCTGCCTCTTTTATAAGGGCCTTAATCCCTTTCACAAGGGAGCAGCCCTCATGGCCTAATCACCTCTTAAAGGATCCATCCTTTAATACTATCACATTGACAACATCTGAGTTTTAGAGGCCCATCATATTCAAACCATAGCACTGAGTAAAGAAGATCACCCTCCCTAATGTGGGTGGGCATCATCCAATTCATTAAAGGCCTGGAGAGGAAAAACAGGCACAGGAAGAGCAAATTTGATCTCTCTTCTTGAGTTGGAACATCCATGTTCTCTTGCTCTGGGACATCGGAGCTCCTTGTTCTCAAGTTTTTGGACTTAGATGGGGGTTTTCACCATCAGCATCCTTACCCCTTGTTTTTGGGCCTTGAGACTCAGACTAGGATTTACATAATTTGATTTCTGGCTCTCAGGCCATCAGGCTTAAACTGAAACTACATCCCTGGTTTTCCTGGGCCTCCAGTTTGCAAGATGGCAGATGGTGGAACTTCCCAGCCCCCATGATCATGTGAACCAATCCTTCATAATAAATCTCTTTCTCTATATCTATATATCTCCTACTGGTTCTGTTTCTTTGGAGAACCCTAACTAATATAAGCACCAAAATACCAAATCTATCATCCCTTCTTCCATTATCACCTGGAATACTTCTACAAAGAGAAATGTCTCTTCATTGATTGTTATAAACTTCTATTACCTTGGAGTTAGA
>NW_012148864.1:153394-154961 GCF_000956105.1 Propithecus coquereli | reverse complement strand
CTCTAGCCCGGGCAACAGAGCAAGACTTTGTCTCAAAAAAAAAAAAAAAAAAACAAATTTCCAATCCCTACATTATAGGAGAAATACATCGGAGAAAAACTATTTGCATTACAAAAGAAATGTTCATTTTCTGGGAAAAGAAATCTCCTCAAGTTTTCTTCAAATAATAGCAATTAAGATGATCCGGTGAAGGCCCACAGTCCAGCTAGGGGAAATGAAAGTAGTCCAAGAGAGCAAATCTTTTCTTTTCTTTTTCTCTTTCTTCCTCTTTCTCTATTTTGATACATTTTTTAAAAAGTTCTCTTTTTCCCCAGATGATAAAGTCACTGTAAAAAAAAAAAGTTCAGACAATAAGGAAAGACGTAAAGGAGGCATTGAAATTACCCATGATGTTATTGCCTAAAAATAAGAGTAAAAGCAGGACAAAGCACTGTTTTAAGCACTTTACATATATTAATACATATATACTTCACTAATAACCCTAGGAAGTAGTTTCTACTATCACTCCCATTTACAGCTGGGGAAGTTGAGGCACAAAGGGGTTAAGTAAGTTTCCTAAGATCAAAGCCCAGCTCGTCCTAAGAGTTGGAAGAGCTTGAACTTGAACTCAGGTAGTCTGACTGTAAAACCCTTGCTCTTCACCACTGCCCTACCAGGCCTTGCTTGAGAAAGAGGCACTCTGAGCCCTTTGGTAAATACTGTTTTGTACAGATATGTGCACACTTCCTCACACACACACACAAGTGCACACATACATGCACACACATAGTCACACACATGATCATATGCATACATATAGATGTGTGCACACATACACAAACACACATTCAAACACATACATTTTACAAAACAATCATTTTATTCATGACTCACTTTTTATATATATACAGAAGTAGACAGAAGAGTGTGATGAGCCCCTGTTTTAGATGAAACTCTATCAACTTAGCCGTTAACTATTGTCCCCAGCAGTTGAGAAGCCCAGACAAAAGAGTACCACCAGGGGATGCACCTACATGGGTCACTTTGGGGTGGCCCAGCTTCAGTGACACACCACAATGTGAAAGTTGAAAAGATTTTAGTACTTCCAGACCCTGGAGGGAACACAGCATGCCCCGAGGCCAGAAACACACACACACACACACACACACACACACACACACGCACACGCACGCACACACACGTTGGGTAGAACAGGCAGAGAGAGAAGATGGGACCCATGGCCCAGGGCCTTTACTGGGTCCTGGGCTTTATCCAAACAGGTTTTCTGAGGGGATCTCTAATTGGTCGGTTTAAAGCAAGCAGGCACTAGTTCCAGGAGGTCATGCTATGATTGACAGGTGGTCACTTTAAGTTTGCAGGCAAATGTCTGAATGATCCATTTAAAGGAAACTGTGGGAAAGCAAGGAGCCCAGCCCGCTAGGCAGGAGAGATGCCTCTAAATTTTATCTCTGGCCACCAGCTGGAGCTGTTACCCTGGGGCATAGTATTGGAAACTGTGTCAAAGGTGAATGAGCCCAGCTTCTGGTATGAGAAAGGTAAACATACTGAAAAATGGGTGCTGAGGCAA
>NW_012148864.1:151169-153344 GCF_000956105.1 Propithecus coquereli | reverse complement strand
GCTTGAACAAGTGTTTCTGTAGCAAAAAGGTTATTTCAAAAGGTTCTAAGTTAAGCCAAAGGAATAAATTGCTAAGAGAGGAATTCTGGCATCAAAAACATCACTTTGGATATTTGGAATCTTCAGACTATTTGAGGTCTTGTTAGGGCTGAGAAAACATAAAGTAAACTATCTACAATGCTACCACAGACCTTAAAAATGTGCCCAGCACACAACACACATTCAATACATTTCAGCCAATATTAATGTCATGTAATTTAACTATCTCATTTTATCTGTGAAAAAGTAGAGCTCATTGATTCATTCATTCAACAAATATTACCGAGCCCTTATTCAATGATCTAAGGAGGCACGATTTTAGGTGCTGGGGAAATCACAAAACAAAGTCCCTGAGTTTGTTGTGCTTTGTTGTGGGGTGGTAGAAACTTGGTAACAAGTCAACAAATCAACAGATAAATCGAGAGGGTGATATGTGAAGGAATACGAGGATATGCTAGTCCTACTGGGTGGGACATTATTTAGATGGGGTGCTCACATTTAAGCTGAGACCTCCTTGATAGGAAGGAACCCACTATGCAGAGGTCTAGGAAGGGACTTTCTAGGTAAGGGGTATTACAACTGCAAGTCTCCGAGGTGGGAACAAGGTCGGCACGTTCTAAGAGCAGAAGGCAATCAGAGTGGCTAACTCTTAATGACAGGCAAAAGGGTGGTGGAAGGTCAGTGTAGACAGACTGGCGGAGACGGAGATGAGAATCAAGCTTTTCTGGTGGATTCCACTCTGGCATAATACATTTTGTATATCACTTTGCACCATCCTGGGGCTCTGGTAGCTGTGCTCATTCAGCAGAACATGTGCAGCTACTAAACACAGTGTTTTAAAAATCACTTTCCTCATCGTACCAGTCTAGACCTGTCCCTTTAGAAAGCCAGTTCTGAAGGAAACATCGTTCCCTGCCGCGCCTGAATTTTGCTTCTGGCTGCCGCAGTCCAGGGAGTTTCCAGGACCGCGGGTGAGAGCAGCAGGCATGAAGAGTTGCAGAGCCAGCCAGGGACGATTCCTGCCGTGCGCTCTGCCCTGACCTCTGGTGGAATCCGCCTGTCAAGACACCGACCAAGCAAGAATCCGGGAGTCTTAGCCTCCTTCTCCCGTTTGGCCGGTAATGTGTGTGGTATGAAGGCCGCTCCTTCCTCAGGTAATCCTCAGGTTTCCAGGACCTGTGGAGGGACAGACTTTCAGACACTGCTAGGGGGTGGCCGAATGGCCTTTGACCACGCAACCCTTTAAGCTGGCACAAGAACCATCCTTCGGAGTTTGGAGGGAAGCAATCCTGCACCTCTCCAGGCACAGTGGGCGGGCATAGGACTCAGCCTGGCCAATGGGTGTCCTCCATCTCTCTGGCCTTTGGGATTGGTTCCGAAAGGGCACATGACCCCGCCCGGGCAGGCGGGTCTTCTTTCAGGATTAGCACACGGACCTTGGGACGCAAGCATCTCTCTTTCTCTGGGTTCTAGAATTATAGAGGCCTAGCATGCTTGGACTGCCAATCTCCTATCTCTTTGGTCACATGGAGAGAGGCTGCCTGAGACTTTAAACCAACAATGAGGAGGACGGTGGGGTCTGGAGATGGGATGGGAGCTGTCGTTCAAGCTCCTGCTTCTGCTCGTGCCTAGAGTGAGCCAATAAATTCCCTTTTCTTTTAAGCTAAATTCAGTTGGGTTTCTGCTGTTTGCAAATGGAAATCTCCTAATTCCTATGACAATCAGTGTTAGCCATCACTGTTAGTAGTAGTAGTAATCAAAAGTGAATTTGAAGTGGATATACTGTGGCATGTTATGACGCAAACCACATTTGTAATTCTAAGTAATCTCTGTGACTGTTTTTAAGTGTCGGTCTCTCTCCTTCCAGGAAGATAGGAACCATATTTGTTTTACTCCTCACTCTAGCTCACTGTCTGGTTGATAGTAAATCCTCAATAAATATTTGTGGAGTGAATAAATAATTGCATGGCAATATTTACTGATGTGGGAATGTAATTTTCATTATCTAATATTGTTGTAGTTGTCTAGGAGAAAGTGCTTATGTTTTAGCAAGTCATGCTGAAGGGTTAAGGGGTGAAGTGGAATGATGCCTGCTGCAACTTAGTTGGTTCAGGAAAAAAGCTATTTATTTGTGTG
>NW_012148864.1:147174-148354 GCF_000956105.1 Propithecus coquereli | reverse complement strand
TGTTGCCTGAGAACAAGGATGTTCTCTTACATAGCCACAGTACGGTTATTCAATGGAGGAAACTTACTCGATACAATATTTATATCTAAAGTCCATATTTCAGTTTTATTGATTGTTCCAATAGTGCTTTTTATCCTTCTTTTTTACCTCTAGTACAAAATCTAGTCCAAGATTATGCATAGCATTTAGTTGTCATGTCTCTTTGGTCTTCTTTAATCCAGAGCTGTTCTTTAGCCTTTTTTTGCCTTTGAAGACATTGACTTGGAAGAATAAAGGGCATTTATTTTATAGAATGTCTCTCAATTTGTCTTTCAATTAAACTGATGTTTTCTCTTGGCTATGCTCAGGTTAGTTATTCCTGGCCAGAATCCTGCTTGGTTAGGATGTTGTGTCTATCTCAGCATATCACATCTGGAAGTATACAATGTCCATTGATGATGCTGATTTTCATCATTGTGTCAAGATATTGTCCATTTCACCCACCATATGGCCTGCTTTTATAACATATGCTAGTTTTGTTTAAGAAGCAAGAAAAGGTAGACCTACAGCATTATTTTCCATGATGGGGTGGCATCACCACCACCGTCATCACTATCATCACTATCATCATCATGCAAGACTTGTTATATGTTGGATATGGTGCTAAATGCTTTACCTGCTTTAATGATCACAACCGCTCTATGAATAAGAGGAACATGTTGCTGAGAGAAATTAAGTAACTTGCCAAAGGCTGAGTGCAGCTTTAAACCTGGTTGACTGGCTGACTGTGATTTTCTTTTTTTTATGCAGTTCTCTAACTTTGTATATTTTACTTATTTCTCAGTCTTAACCTTTTATAAACAATGCTGCCATGAATATCCCAGAATACACATCTTTACGAGTCTTTAACTTCTCAGCCCTGAGAGGTCCCTGGACTCCATCTCTTCCTAAAATATTAATGAGGTAGATATTCTTAAGTGAACAAATATATACTCGACAATAGGTCTTCTTATAAAGCCATACTGCTGAGAGTTGGGTTGATCATTCTTTTCTGAGCAAGAAACTTCTCTGACAATGACTTAATAAAAGAAGTGATTACAATAGCAATAACACCCCTTGAGTACCTCCCTGTATGTGAAGCACTGGGCCATACTTTCTTCCTTTGTGCTTTTATTAACATTAATCTTTACAATATAACCAT